>NC_044399.1:3358384-3599987 GCF_006542625.1 Nomascus leucogenys
ACTCACCTTAAATTGTAACTTGCCAAGGACGAGAGGGCAAGTTTCCACCTAGAAAGCAATTCTGGCAGTCAGTGAATTTCAGGGCTACCTTAATAAAGAGCGTGGAAATGATTTGTGACCATCCTGACACCTCTGTACCTGCTTCCCCTCTTCCTGTGGGGCTGGGGGTGGGATTATGCAACAATTCTGGAAATCACTCTTGAGAACATTTGTTAGAGTTTGAGTCTTGGTTCATCCTTTGCATATTTCAGTGATTTAAATAAGATATGATTTAAAAGGCAATATTTTAGGACAGGGAGGAAATTTCAGACTATCTTGTCAAAACTTCTTGTTTTCTAGTAGAGGAAGCCTTGCTCTACAGACGTGAAGCGCCGAGCGGGCACACCAGGATCTCCACACCCGCGCTGGCCTTGTCCTCCTAGGGCAGGCATTAGGTTGCTGGGCACTCACTCTATGAGGCTATAGTTACCCCAAAGAGTTAAAAAAATGTTTAGTTTTGAATTTCCACTTTGTTCATTTCAAAAATGTGATTATAAAAGTAGTTCTCATTGAGAGAGGTGTCAAAAATACTGTGCAGAAAATCAAAACTACAGTGAGATACCATCTCACACCAGTCAGAATGGCTATTTAAAAATCATTTTTTATTTTTTTCTTCAACTTCTGTTTTAAGTTCAGGAGTACATGTGCAGGATGTGCAGGTTTGTTCCACAGTTAAACATGTGCCATGGTGGTTTGCGGCACAGATCATCCCATCTCCTAGGTATTAATCCCAGCATCCTTTAGCTACTCTTCCTGATGCTCTCCCTCCCCTCATTCCTCCTCTCTGACAGGCGCCAGTGTGTGTTGCTCCCCTCCCTGTGCCCATGTGTTCTTATCATTCAGCTCCCACTTACAAGTGAGAACATGTGGTGTTTGGTTTTCTGTTCCTGTATTAGTTTGCTGAGGATAATGGCTTCCAACTCCATCCATGTCTCTGCATGAGTACATTGCGTGATGCTGAGGTTTGGGATATAATTTATTCTGTCACCCAGGCAGTGAGCATAGTATCCAATAGTTAGTTTTTCAATCCTTGCCCCATTCCCTCCCTCCTCCATCTATTAATAGTAGTCTCCAGTGTCTACTGTCATCATCTTTACACCCATGAGTACCTACTGTTTAGCTCCCACTTATAGGTGAGAACATGGAGTATTTGGTTTTCTGTTCCTGCGTTAATTCATTTAGGATGATGGCTCCAGCTGCATCCATGTTCTTTTTTATGGCTGCATAGTATTCCATGGTGTGTATGTACCACATTTTCTTTATCCAGTCCACCACTAATGGGCACAAGGTTGATTCAATGACTTTGCTATATTGAATAGTGCTGCAGTGAATGTATGAGTGCCTGTGCTTTTTGGTAGAATGATTATTTTCTTTTTCAAATGGTAGTTCTAAGTTCTTTGAGAAACCTCCAGCGGCCCTGCATAGTAGCTGAACTAATTACATTCCCACCAACAGTGTATAAGCATTCCCTTTTCTCCACAGTCTCACCAGCAACTTCTGTTTTTTGACTTTTTCAAAATAGCCATTCTGCTGTTATTAAAAAGTCAAAAAACAACAGATGCTGGCAAGGTTGTGGAGAAAGAGAACACTTTTACACTGTTGGTGGGAGGGTAAATTAGTTCAATCATTGTGGAAGACAGCATGGTGACTGCTTAAATACCTAGAGGCAGAAATAGCATTTGGCCCAGCAATCCCATTGCTGGGTGTATACCCAAGGGAATATAAATCATCCTGTCATAAAGATACATGCACATGTATGTTCGCTGCAGCACTGTTCACAATAGAAAAGACATGGAACCAACCTAAATGCCCATCAATGACAGACTGGATTAAAAAAAAGTGGTACATATACACCATGGAATACTATGCAGCTATAAAAAAGAATAAGACCATGTTCTTTGCAGGGACCTGGATGGAGTTGGAAGCCATTATCCTCAGCAAAAATAAAAATTTTTAAGCTCTTTTGGGTAACTATAGCCTCACAGAGTGAGTGCCCAGCAACCTAGTGCCTGCCCTAGGAGGACATGATTTTTAATGCCTGAAAACTATTCCACCATGTGAGTTTATCATAATTATTTAGCTCTTCCTCTTCGAGCAGACCTTTGGCTTTTTGCTATTTTAGACAGTGATATAATGTAATGGACCCTTTGTGAAGACACGTTTGTTCACATTAATGATTATTTATAGAGAAGTAGAATTAACATGCATTATTTTAATCTCTTTACTATTTACTTCTGGATTGGATTCCATAATATTTCTGAAAACTTGCATTGCTTCTGACAGTTCGTGAGATGCCCAGCTTCACCCTCTGGGGTCCTGAGGATGGAGCAGTATCGCGTCAGTGTGCATGGCCTGGAAGTGCCTGATGCTCACGATCCTGCCCCCATTTCCTTTTGTGGAAGGAGTCACCCTAAAAAGGGTTTGCAATTATTATTGTTTGTTGTGTAAATGCTTGTCTTGGTGGGACAAGCATTTGCTTGGACACATGTCAATGGTGGAGCCAACCCTGATTGAGTTGGAACCACCACCAAGAGCTTTGGCCGACACACATGATTTACTCCAGGAACTCTGCTGTGCCTAGAGGGAACTGTAAGAGTAGCTGAGATTCAGAGCTGTGTCCTGCTGCCCCACACGAGAACATAGAGCTAGCCGGTCACAGGACCAAAGGCAGCCTGTCACTCCCAGTGGCATTACTACTACTTGCTAAACCACAGTTTGCCTGCCTTGTGGCTTATGGAGATGCACCTATGATCCCGGAGACAGTATAATACTTAATGAACTAAAAGATTTGTTGGTCAGGTGCCATGGCTCACACCTGTAATCCCAGTACTTTGGGAGGCCAAGGTGGGAGAATTACTTGAGCCCAGGAATTCTAGACCAGCAAGACCCTATCTCTACAAAAAAAAAAAAAAAAAGTTATCCAGGCATGGTGGCACGTGGGAAGCTGAGGCAGGAGGATCGCTTGAGCCCAGGTGTTTGAGGATGCAGTGAGCTATGATTGCACAACTGTACTCCAGCCTGAGCAACAGAGTGAAATCTTGTCTCAACAAAAGAGACTTGTCTTTGCTTGTTTTCCTTGCTTATTATGTTCCAGAAATAGAAATGCTTTGGTGAGATGCCAAGTGCTAGGACTTCATGGGTTTCTTTGTGAGCCCCCCATGCTGCCGATTTTCTATGTGACCATATTCACGTAGCCAGGGCTGAGATGCCTGCACGCCACGCTGTGCATTGGAGAGTCGTGTGAGTCCTTGAATGTTTCATCATCGTGTTCAATGTCCAGAAGTTTCCTCTCTTTTAACACGGAATGTTGTGTGGCTTATGTTCTCAGCATGTTTTCACACCTATAGTCTCATCTGCAAAAATGGAAAAATAGCAGCCATGTGAGTGAGGCAGAGCAGGCCTTAATACCTGCCATTTAAAAGATGAATAAAGAGTTCAAGAAAGGTTAAGCACCATCTGCCACTGGGTGGCTCGTTTGCAGTAGAGCTTGGACTAAAACCAAGCATTCTAGGAATGACTCCAGGATTGCTCCCACTCTTTTCCCAGGAAAAGACCCATGACTGCTTTTGTACAACTTGCTGGTATTAAATGAATTTCTTCCATTTAATTCAAAGTAAGTCATCGTAGGAATTTTTTCTGATAGATGTTCAAGCCCTTACATCACAGAAAGAGAACCCTGATGTGCAGTGGCAGCGGAAGGCACCCCCCAGTGTCTTCAGTGAAGGTGCAAAGCAGCTCTCCCGGGGAAAATGCAGGGAGCCAGCAGGATGGGGCACAGGGTTCTCCATGATTCATGCGAGGGGCTGGGGGAGCTTCCATAAGAAGAGCACCAGAATGAGGGCCTTCCCCCTCTGCTGCTCCACCTCTTTCTAGGGTGAGTTGAGAACAGCTGCATCCCCGGTGCCCAGGGTCAGGGGAGCTGCGTGCCTCGGCCCTAAAAGCTCCTGGAGACCTTGTTGGAAGTTAAGGCCATGTGCAGCCCTTCCTGCACTGGTTCCAGCTTGATAGGCCTTGGTCTGTTCACACACTGGGGTTTAAGGATGTTTACAGTAGCATATTGTTTTTAAATTACAAAATGCTGGGGACAACCTGAATGTCCACCAATAGAGAAATGGCTAAATGATTCATGTTATGTCATCCCAGGATTAGATCTGTAGGGATTGATCTAAAATGGTATCTGTCAGAATGTGGGCAGGATTAAGTGAGATGATCTTTGTCAATCACTTTGCCTGGTGCTTTTGACATACAGCAAGAGCTCAATAAGTAGTTGGTGCTATTATTATTCATAATGCCTTTAAATTGTAGCTCATCCTATCCAAATTTGAGATCCATGATTGCCTACAATTTGAATACCAGTGTAAACTGTTTTACAAATTAAATGTGGCATAAGCTTTTGCCAAGTCCAAAAATTCAATGTCTAAATGTTTTACTAAGTCGTTTAGCCTTATTTTGTGATACAGTAATACAGAGCAGAAAGACCCAGCTTCTGTAAATTATTCTTTCACAGAATTTCTGTTTTGATCAAAATATATTAGTGGGAAAATTGAAGAAGTTTCCCAAGAGATTTTGATTTATGTAGAAATTTACTTAAAATTAATTAGAATACCATAATATACATTTAATATTGTAATAGAAATGATTTTAAAAATACTTCAATATAATGAATTTGAAATTGCATTTCATTAAATGGAGGGACAAGGACAATCTGATTAGGAACAAATGCTCTTGGGGTCTTGGCTTTCAATGACTGTGCCATGTTAGTTTAATGAGAAAAGTGTCCTTGGCCTTACTTCAATGGAAGGACTTCTATTATAGTACAACATTGAGATTTCCGGTTTGTAATCTCAAGTTATAGAGATTTAGGCAGATTTACTAGGAACAGATGAATCCCAATTCAATGTTTGTTTTCCCCCATGAAGGATCTGTTTCAATTCTGCTCTTTCAGTGGGCCTATCCTGGACTAAACAACAAGTGTACCATTCATTTAGACCACATTTTTGTCATGGAAGAGAAGGGTGTGATTTGCTGAGTTGAATTTTTTAGATCATTGAAGCTACCAATGAATCTAACTCAAAGGATGTTTTAAAGTTAATTTCTTAATATACATTTTAACGCAGTGTTTTACATGATTTCCTGCCTTACTGAAAAGCCTGGAGAATAAAATTTAACTTTGTCCAGGTGACTCAAGCTTAGGCTGCAGTACTTTGGGCTGGCTGAACCAATACTCACTTCCACTATATTTCTTAGTGATCTTGCCAATGGCGAGACCACTGTTTGCCATTTGCTGTTGACCTGTCAGGAACGCATTTGGAAGCTTCTGCTTCCATTTTTAAAAAAGTATCCTATAATTCATGCTCATTGTAGAAAAATGAGAAAATATATGTAATTTAAAAGAAAAACATATTCATAATCCTATCATTCAGAGATTAACCACTGTTTTTCCATATGCTTTTGACATGTACACATATACCTACATACATGTATATACTCCTAGCTTTATAAATATATTTAAGCAAAATGGGAGCATAATCTACATTTTTTTCAAAACTCCTTTCTATTTAATGATGTATCATGAAATCTCTACATGTCAAGAAATATATTCCTGTAATACTTTTTAGTGGATTTAGAATGTTGCATTAAGAGATGTGTAACATATGTTTTTAAAACCAGCCTTCTTTTGCTTGACATTTAGAGAACCTTTTTATATGTCCTACTAAACTGCTCTCCTGAGAGATTATACCAAGTTAAATCTGTGCCCATTGTGAGACTGGGTGTTTCCCGCCCCTCCCAAACACTGTGTGTTATCCTTAATTTTCCCGACACATTGCCATGCTGGTGCCCTAGCTTTGTGGAAATATCATGGGCTCTGTCATTTGGATAAATTAACTTCTCTGATGCTCAGTTAATGGGTATGGCTGTATCTAAGAAATAGGGGTTAAATGTAATTATGCATGTATTCTGCTCATCACAGCATCCTAAACTTTCAATCCATCCATCCCTCCATCCATCCCTCCATCCATCCATCCATCCATCCATCCATCCATCCATCCAATTTAATCCTAATGCTTGTGTGTTCGGAAGTGTTTGCTTTCCTGTGGCTGATTATGCCAGAGCAGCAACACAAAACCAAATAATATGTGTATGTCCACTAAGCCCAATGTTTTTTTCACTAAATACTTCTTGAGCACTGGTTATGTACCAGGTACTATTTGAAGCAGTTGTACAAAAAGGACAAACATCCCTGCCCTCAAGGAGCTTGCATTTCAGGTGGTGAGACAGACAACAAGCAAAATCCATACAGTATAGAGTATGTGGGGGATATGAAATGTCATGCTGGGGGCTGTTTGATTTTAGATAGGATGACCAGGTGGTCTTCAGTGAGGAGGTGACTTTTGAGTTCAGACTCAGAAGTGAGGGAGCTGCCTATTTAGATGTCTTGGGCAAAAGCATCCTGAGAGAGAGAATCGATGGTGCAAAGGACACTGGCCTGTGTTCAGGGAGTGACATGGACTTTGAGCAAGAGTGTTTGGGTGGCATGTTGATAGCCATGAGTTAGGAGACTGCTGCAGTGATCCAGGCAAGGGACAGTGGGGATTTAGATGATTGTGGTGGCGTTGGTGATTATGAATTCATGCTGGGAGTCAGTGTGCGCAGAACAAAGGGAGTTCTGAGGACAGGGTCCTGGAGTGCTTAGAGGGCAGGGAGGTGAGAAGGAGCAGAGGGGGCTGGAGAAAGTCCAGGTGAGTGCAGGATGCTGGGTGATGAGAGACAGGGTGGGCCATCTGTGTCTAACGCTGCTGACCAGACAAGGGAGATGAAGACTGAGATGGGACCATTGGATTTAGTAATATGGAGGTTGTGGGCAGAAAAGAATAGAAGAGAGATGGGAGATACAAACTGCTCTTTAAATGAGTTTTGCTCTAAAGGAAGGAGAGAAATGCAGAGGTAACTGGAGGGGGAAACAGAGCGAAAAGAGTTTTTCTAACAAGCGACATCATGTACCTGCTGATGGGAGTAGCCATTGCAGAGGGATAATTGATGATGTAGGACAAAATAGGGAGGATTACTTGATAAATGGCCTTGGGTGGGTGAGGAAGATATTATGAAGAATAATAACTGCTGTCTCTATAGGACCTGCCTATTCTGGACATTTTATGTAAATAGACTCAGACAACGTGTGGCCTTTTGCATGTGGTTTCTCTTAGCATAATATTTTCAAGGTTCATCCACGTTGTAGCGTGTGTCAGGGCTTTGTTCCTTCCTAAAGCTGAATTCCATTCTATTGTGTGGATCCACCATATTTTGTTTACCCATCCACCAGGTGATGGACATTTGGGCCTTGTTGGTCATAGCCCTGCTGATAGGCGTGAGGTGGTCCTCTTTCTCAGGAAAGAAAATGATTTCTTTCCTTCTCTTCTGAAGCTCTTCTCTTCTCATTTTCTATGACCTCTCATTTTCTATGACTGTTTTTTCTTTTACTTGTGGGACTATTGTCATTGTCTGTCTTTTGAACACTGCTGTTTTTTAGGGTGCTCTCCAATTCATTTTCTCGTCTAGTTCAGGCCACCCCCACTCCATTCTCTCCATTACTTCCATAATCATCCATGTGCCAAAGACCCCCAGGTCTCTCTCAAAGTCAGGACCCACATCTCTAGGCCACTGTCACTTGGATGTCCCAAAGACATCTCAAACTCAGCATGTCCAAGTTTGAACTCATTGGCCTCTGACTCTAAACCCAATTGTTGTTTTGTGTTTCTTATTCCAGAAGGTGGAACTGTCCACCCAGCTCCTAAAACCAGAAACCTGGGCATTTTTCTCAACCCTGCACTCTCCCAGCAACACCCCCAGTCCCTCCCTGCCCACCCATCCCACCTCCTGATCGTCTCTCGAGTCAGCTCACCTGCTGTCATCTTGGCTGTTCCTAGCCTTGCTGAGCCTGCCAAGTTTGGTCACCCGGAAGGAGTCCCGTGCCTTCTCTTGGTCTCCTTGCTTCCGACCTTGTCCCTTTCCCGTGTGATCACGTCACTCCCCTTGTTCACATACATTAAGGCACTCCTCTTGGCTCCAGGGAGGTGAAGTCTGCACTACTTACCGTGACGTTTAAGGCCCTTCTTGATCTGGCCCCTGCATTCTTCTCCAGTCTCGCCTCTCACCGCTCCTCCCTCTGTGTCTGGGATCCAGTCCTTGATGGATTTTCGGTTTCCCAAAGGCCTCTTCATGCGCCTATCCTCAAGCCAGGGTTTTGTGCATGCTGTTTCTCCTGCCCTGTTTAACTCAACTGACTGTTTTCTGCTTATAATTCAGGTCTCAACCTAACGCCCTCTTCCTCCAGGAGGCCTCCTTTCTCCCCAGTGAGGGTCAGATGTTCCTCTGCTGTGCTTCCATGGCACCCATGCGGGCCTCAGCAGAGCCCCTGGCACCTGGCGCTGTAATTGCTTGTTGACTTGTCTGTGTCCCTCTGTGCTCCCAGACCTCTGAGGCCAGGAGTAGTGTTGGTCTTTTCCACCAGTGCATTCTAACTCAGCATGGTTCCTACCATCAGAGGCGGGTCCTCTATGAATAGGTCTTGAATAAATGAACGAAGCAGTGATTGAGTACTTATAGGAAGGCTGGTGGCGGGCAGGATCTTAGGGGCAGATATTCTCCTCTCCTTGGTTCTTCTGTGGATTGGCCTAGATGAGGCCTTGCTTCTGAGTGGGGCTGACCAGGCCAACCACAGGCTGGTCACAACCACAGGCTGGTCACAAACCGTCTGGCTGTCTGATTCTATGGGATGGCTTCTCTGGCTCTTAGAGTCAGCAATTTTGGAGGCATGGAGAGAGTCAGTTCTCCTTATATTTTTTAGCAGGGAGTGCCTCTGTGGGTGCATGATACATAAATCAGGTGTGTGGCTGTTTCTATCAATGAGATTCATGTGGCCAGACCCCAGGTTGGTCTCAAAGAGTGAACCTCGCCTGTGTTCAGCTCTGGGACATGCTTGGCTGTTGCTCTCTGAGAAAGTCCAGGGCTTTGTGGACTAGGGGGCAGCATAGGAAAGATGGGGGTCAGTTTTCATCGCCATGCAGTTAACACTGGAAATGAGCAGACCCTCACCGAGCATCCACTCTCAGACAAGCTCTGTGCTGGGTGGAGGCTTTTCCTGTTGTGTCTGGAGTTGGTTCCTGCCGGTGGGTTCGTGGTCTCGCTGACTTCAATACTGAAGCCATGGACCTTTGCAGTAAGTGTTACTTAAAGGTGGCACGGACTCGAAGAGTTTTATAATCCTCTTGCTAGCTACAGAGTGCTGACTGGTGCATTTTACAAGCCTCTTGTAAGACAGAAAAGTTCTCCCAAGTCCCCACTCGACCCAGGAAGTCCAGCTGGCTTCACCTCTCACTATCTCAGTGCCTTACAAAATCCTGCAGGCTTGATGCAGCTGTTTTCTTTGTTTTTTTTTTCTTTTTTTTTTTTTTTGGGACGAGGCTTGCTCTGTCACCCAGGCTGGAGTCCAGTGGTGTGATCTTGGCTCACTGCAAGCTCTGCCTCCCGGGTTCATGCCATTCTCCTGCCTCACCCTCCCGAGTAGCTGGGACTACAGGTGCCCGCCACCACGCCCAGCTAATTTTTTTGTATTTTTAGTAGAGATGGTGTTTCACCATGTTAGCCAGAATGGTCTCAGTCTTATGACCTTGTGATCTGCCCGCCTCGGCCTCCCAAAGTGCTGGGATTACAGGCGCGAGCCACTGCACCCGGCCAGCTGTTTTCATTTTCCAGGGGCTCTTTCCCACTGCCTCCCAAGCCTCTGGCTGTCCACATTGGGTGTAATTCTGCTTCCTCATTCCGAGCTGGAGCTGCTGTCTTTCTCTTTCCTGCCTTTTCTAGTATGCTGAAGGGTCACAGTGAAGATTAGAGTTGATGTGGGTTGGAGGTCATGATAATGGGGATGGGGCAGCCGTGTCAGGCATCCCCCTGCCTCTAGAGCCCATCCCACAGGGGGTTGGACGGGGCTTTGCCTGATGTCTTGGAATGTTGGTGGACACTCCCCGTGTTCTAAAGTGTCAGGTGTAAAAACATGAGAGAGGCTTCAGGTACCAAACCGGCCCCCCACATCACCCTTAAACCTTATATAAGGACTGTAAGTTAGTAAGTTTATTGAATGAAGAAACTATAGAGAGTAGTGAATGCTGTGGCATTTTCTCTCTCCTCCCTGTGGGTGCCTCATGCTCCTTCAAATCAGAGGTTAGGCTCCAGAGGATAGCTCAGAGCGCTGGGATGCTGCAGGAGGGACAAGGTCAGATGCTGCAGGGTAAAGCACCTCTTGAGAGGGTGAGGGTGTGCTTGGGACGACCCAGCCTGTGTGCCAGGGGTTTGGATTTGCAGGTGAGTGTGGAGGTGGCACCTGCTTCCATCATCCTGAAAGCACCTGGAGGATGGTGGGCTCTGTGTTGCCTGTGAAGATGGCATGGGGAGGCAGCAGCTGTGGAAACTGCACTTGTCCCCTCTGGGGAGCTGGTGTGGCAAAGGTGTGTGCCTTTCCTTGGGAGGCAAGTGGATGCCTTAGAAGGTGGCCAGACTTGAGTTGTTTAAAAATCATTGCCAGCCATGGTAAAGGTCTGTGGGGATGTAGCAAAGGGTTGTGGTTTGAAGCAAGAGTCAGCTGCGGAAGGTATCAGAAACATTCTGCATCAGGAACAGTCTAGCATGGAGTCTCTGTGAGGTTTTCAGAGGAACTCACTAAAGCCTGCACCCTCCCTGCCTCCCCAAAGAGCCACATTTGGACACCTGCCAAGGAAGAGGACATAGGAGGTCAGATGACAGTAGCTCCAGTTGTATTAGACACTCCCTTGTTCTGATGCCAAGATGAGGAGGAGGTCGAAGGCAGAGTAAAATACTGTGAAACAATGAAATAACCATGCACCCTTCCCACGTGCAGCTGGGTCAGGCTTGAGCTAAGGGGAGAAACTCTCAATGGAATGAAGGATTAGGATTTAAATTGGACTGGGCAGGACATTCTGTCTGTCTGCTGAGATGATCAGATGATTTCCCATTTTTAGTTTGTTAATATTATGAATTACATGAATTGATTTTCAAACATGGAGCCAACCTTGCATTCCTGGGGCAAACCCCACTTGATCATAGAGTATCCTTTTTATACTTGTTGAATTTTATTTGCTAAAATTTTGTTTAGAAATTTTGTATCTATGTTCCTAGAGGGATGTTGGTTTGTAGTTTTTTTCTTCTTGTAATGTCTTTCTCTGGTTTTGGTATCATTTCTTCCTTAAATATTTGGTAGAATTTATTAGTGATGCCATCCAGACCTGCACTTGTCTTGGTGGAAAGGTGTTTGGAAGAGCTTGTCTAGAATTGGTATTGTTTCTTCCTTAAATGTTTGATAGAATTTACCAGTGGAGCTATCTGGGCCTAGAGTTGTCTTTGTGTGAAGAGTTTGAACTACAATTTCAACTCTTTAGTAAATATAGGGCTCTTCAGGTTATTTCTTCTTGAGTAAACTTTGCTAGTTTTTGTCTTTTAATTTGTTCATTTTGTTTAAGTTGTTGAATCTATTGGCATGAAGTTGTTTATAACGTTCTCTTATTCTATTAATATCTGTAGACTCTGAAGTGATGTTGCCTCTCTCATTCCTGATATTATTTGTATCTTCTCTCTATTTTTTCTATATGTCCCTCTACAGGCTTATTAATTTTATTGAACTTCTCAAAGAGCCAGCTTTTGGCTTATTGTTTTTCTCTGTTGTTTTCCCCGTTTTCTGTTTCATTGTGTCTGTTCTAGTTTTTATTCTTCCTGTTGTGTAGGGAGGCGTGCGTCTCTTTGGGGAATCTCTTCTCTCCCTCCAACACTCTCTCCCCTTTCTCTTTGGGATGTCCTTTTCCTCCAGATGCCCTTCCTTCCCAGGGCTCAGGCCTTCGTGCATGAGCCCTGCTGCTGTGTTGACAGACATCTAACTTCCTTTCTCTGCATTTTCGTCAGAGGCATTTTGGAGACAGCGTCTCGGCCCAAAGAGCAACCAGTGTTGGAGATTTCATTTTCAGTGTCAGACTCAGAGGGAAGAGACTTTCAGACGGTGGATTGGCTGCTCCTACCGTGTCTCACTTCCTCCCTTCTCACCTCCCTGCTAACTCCTCCATAGACCGTCTTTCTCTTCCTAGGCTGGGCGCAGAAGCTGTCATCAGTATCTCTTCCCTATCCATAGGTCAACATCTGTCAGCAGCTTTGCTCTTCTGTTGTAAGTATATGATCCAACCACCGGCAGAAAGGAGCAATTAACTTTGGGAACATTTGTACTGATCAAGTGTAAGTTGCACGCCCCTGCACTCACCATACCTCTTCTATTCTTGGTTTTGTCTGCTCATCACTCTGATAGTCTTAATCTTCCCCCTTTCTTCCTTTTCTGTTATTTTCTTTGTAGTGGCTATCATTAAAGCCTGTGCAGATAATGTAGGTGATTAACATCAAGCCAGAAAGACTGGTTGGTCTCATTTGTTACTCTTTTCTTTTTACAAAAGGAGTAATTGAAGGGTGTCTTCTGAATGTTGCTCACTCAAGAATACTTGTTGGTTGGTTAATTGCTTTGCATGTGCGCTCCCCACTGTTTGAGAAGGGGGCTTAAGGTTGCTGGGGTGGTGATGATGGTGATGAGGAGAGAAACTTAGGGATGAGGAGCCGTTGGTAATTCAAAATACTACAGAGAAGAGAAAGCATTTTTCAATTTAAAGAAATATATTCTGAAAAAATAAGATTTGAAATATAAAATTTCAAATTGCATTCCATGTAAGAAGAGCAGTGAGGGGGCAAACACCCTTGATCAGGAGCAGAGCTCTTGGCTTTAGCTTCCTGGGTGCTGCTGTGCTGACTTCAGAGAAGTCACTGCTCTCTGAGCCCCAGTCTTCTCATCAGAGGCATGGGGATGCTAGCTTGTATGGTGCAGAGCTCCGCTAGCTCCAGCAACTTCCGTTTAGGGTCCATTATCATTCAAGTCAGGTATCATCCTAGAGGAACATCAAAGGAACTCAGACATGGACTTTCCCAGCGAGGGCATCCCAGTTAGGGGTGCAGGGCTTGGTGAGCTGGGACACCTGCTTCCTTCCTAACCTTCCAGAGGAGGCAAAATCTCAGCCTTTAAAACGATGACAGAACTTTACAAAGCACATGAAATCAGCGAAGTCAATCATAAAACCCGATTTTTTTTTTTGAAGTAAAAGAATTGCAACATTTTCTGAAAGGTGGAAAACAAAACCTCATTATCACCATGACCAAGAAGGCAGAGGTACCATTCCGCCTGACCATGTTTCAGCCATACTTGCCTGTTCTCCCGCTTGGGAGCCCATGGTGCCACGTGAAACCAGAGACAGGGTTGCGGTTTGCCACGTTTCTCCAGGAAGTGGTGAGGGGCTGGTGGGAGGAGATTTCTGATGTCTGAGCACTCCTTACATCACTGTTCCAGAACGGCTAGCCTAGTAAGGCTCCTTGACATTTTGGGGAGATAGTAAAGCTGATTGTTTCTTTGACTCACAGCATCACAGAATGGGACTTGGAAGTGACCTTGGGGTGATCCAGTGCAACCTTTTTTCTGAAAAATGAGGCAAGAAATGTAAAGACCACAGCACTCCCCTTGAGGTTTCCATGAACGGTGGCAGTTGTGTGTCTCTTTAGACTCCCAGGCTAAGCACCTGCTGCAGGGTTGTTCAGCAGAGCCTTCTCTGTGAATTCATCCTGCACGGTGCTGAATATATGAGAGCTGATCAGAACAATTTGCTTCATATGAGATCCTCCTGTGGTGAAGTCCTTTCCTGATGCTAGATTCTCGCAGGCTTTTAGTTGGATATTTTGCATGGAAGGGGCCATGGGGATGTTCACGGAGCATAGTTGGAGCAGCATTGGAGAGGTGGAGAGAGCAGGGACTTTGGAGCCCAAGATGAAACAACAAAGCCACAATAATTGCTGTTTGATATGGTTTTGCTATGTCCCCACCCAAATCTCATCTTGTAACTTCCACAGTTCCCATGTGCCATGGGAGGAACTCCCACAATTGAATTGTAACTCTCGCAATTCCCATGTGTTGTGAGAGGAACCCAGTGGGAGGGATTGAATTATGGGGGCAGGTCTTTCTTGTGCTGTTCTCGTGATAGTGAATGAGTCTTACGAGATCTGATGGTTTAAAAAAAATGAGAGTTGCCCTGCACAAGCTCTCTTTGCCTGTCGCCATCTACCTAAGATGTGACTTGCTCCTCCTTGCCTTCCACCATGATTGTGAGGCCTCCCCAGCCATGTGAAACTATAAGTCCAATTAAACTTCTTTCTTTTGTAAATTGCCCAGTCTCTGGTATGTCTTTATTAGCAGTGTTAAAACAAACTAATACACTGTTATCAACTGAATCCTCATTACAGTCATTTGCTAAGTACTTGACAATGCATTATCTCATTTCGTGTTACTCACTTTGGAGGCAACAGCTTTATGAGATGTGCACTACTGCTATTAGTATTGCGTGCAGGAGGCAGCTGAGGCTCAGGGAGGTTATACAACTTGATCAAGGCCACACAGCTTGTAAGTGGCAGAGCCAGTACTGGGATCGTGGATGATCCAAAGCACAGGCTCCTGAGTACTAGGCTACATGGGTATGGATTTCAGGACTCATTTTGCTAAAAAGTAAAATAAAATGTTTTTTGATGGCTTATCACGGCTAGGACACTTAATAGCTGTGTGTTCTTGGGAAGATGACAAAACCTCTCTGAGTCTTTGTTACCTAGATATTTTGCCTGGTTATGTTGAGGGTTAGGTATGAATGCAGGTAAAGAGTCTTCTGCAATGCTTGATCCACGGTGGGTATTCAGTAACCTGTAGTTGCTCCTTGGGGGAGATACACCTGTGGTCATCTTGAGTCTTCCGTCTTTAATTTAGATTTGGTTGAATTGCCTTGGTTGAAGAGGTCTAAAGCTCATGGCGTCCTTCAGCCTCTCAGTGCAGATGAGTGGTGTGAGTCTTTGGCTCTGACAAGTGTGAATGAGGCTGTCATCACCATCAGATACATATACTTGACATTGTTCAGGAGATTATTTTATGAAGTACAGAGAAAAAAGTCCAGAATCACATTATTTAATTGCTGGAGTTATTTAATTAGGCAGGTGACAGCAGGGTTAATGAATCATTAACACCTCAAAAGAGCAGTTAGCTCATTGTTTCCATAATTTTATGCAATGAAGCAGAAAGCTGGTACTTAGGGTGTCTGTATTTTAATAGAATTTTGCAGAGGATAATTTCTGTTGTTTTGTTTTCAATCTAGGTCTGTAAATTCATGCTCATTGTTGGTACCCATGGCGTCAGTTTCTTTATCATGAGTATGCAGGTGTATATAATTTTATATCTAGTATGATAATAGGGTAGAATGGATGCAGGTGTGCTTTCCACCTTCTTCCATGGCGCCTCTTTTCCTGGAATCCTTTTCAGAGCATCAGAGCTGTTTTTCCCTAATCATGGTAGCATTCACTCATCCATTATTCATTTGTCTTCATGAAATAGTTATTGAATTCCTGTTAGGGGTCACTCATCGTTCAGGCACTGGAGGTACTTGGTTGAACATGACAACCAGGGTCCCTGCTCTCAGAAGCTTCCATTCCACAAAGGACGATGGAAGCAAATACACAAACAAGAAAGCAGAGGCAGGATGAAGTGCTTGGATGAAAGTAACTGCAGGTGTGTGACTGGGCAGGGAGGGCCTCTCTGGGGAGCTGACGTCGAAGTGACTTCTTAACGTAAGGGGCAAACCAGACAAAGATCTGTGAGTATGTTCCAGGCTCAGGTCCTGTGTGGGAATGGGCTGGTGTTTCAGGAACTGCAAGAATGCAAGCATGGCCAGAGAGCAGGGAGGCTGGGAGGGGTGCAGAGACACGGCAGAGAGGCAGCCAGTGCCAGCTTGCATGGCCCGAGGGTCAGCGTGAGGGTTAGGTAGAGTAAGGCGGGCCTCACCGAGGGACATCACGCTGCCTTCTGACTTGTGTTTACAGAGGCTGCTTTGCTTGCCATGAGGGAAGGATTGTCGCGGGGCAGGGGAGAGACAGTGGAGGCAGTGAGGAGTGAAGGGTCCGTGGTGTGGCTTTGAAGTAGAGCTGATGGATGCACAGATGGCATAAAGGATGAGAAGACTCAAGAACACCTCCCAGATTTTGTAGTTGAACAAATGGGGCTGGTGTGCACCATTTTCTGAGATGGCGAAGCCTAGGTTGATCCACTGGCTATGGATAAAATCAGCAGTTCTATTTGAGCCGTAACAAGATAGAGGTGCCTGAACAGCCCCCATCCCCCTTCTCTGTCTCTCTCTGTGTTTCTGTGTGTTTGTGTGTGTTTGCGTGTCTGTGTGTGGGGGGACTCTCATTTATTGAACTGAATATTACTGTGTTATAGGTATTGCATGGTGCCTTTTATAAAATGTTATCTCATTGTTATCTCAATATTATTCTCATAAGAACTCTGTAACGCACGTTGATCCCCATTCTAAAAATTAATCAGCTGCTGCTCAGAGAAGTGTAGTTGCTTCTTCAGACCACATGGACAGTCAGACGTAGAGCTGGGATTCGAATTCAGATTTGACCAATTCCAAAGCCTGGGGTCTTCCCGTCTGCCAGGCTGCTTCTGAGATTCACTGTGTTCTCGCTGCCTCTCGGGCAGCTCTCTGTTCTGAGAAAGGCATCGTAGGATCCCAGGGAGGTGCCAGAGTGGCCTCTCTGCAGCGGCTGTGGCTGTCTTGGTTCCTCTCACCCTCCTCCCAAAGCCCCCATGAGACACACCTCCCTGGTCTCCTTCAGGGACAGAAGACCCAGAGTAACTCCTGTCCCCTCTCCTCTTTTAAAACACAGTTCTGTTAATGAGGTGTGCAGCTCATTCTCTCTCACTGTGCATCTGGGGTGCATGGCTTGGGTGCTGTTCTTGGCCAAGCCACTTTCATAGATGACATTTACTCAACTTGGGGTGACGTAGTCGAGCTCCTGTAACATTAATAGGTTAAGTGGTTCGTCTCGTGTTTTTGTGCGTGAGTTGTGAAACCTGGCTGGGGTCTGGGCGCCGAGGAGCAGGACCCCAGGAGGACCCTCCCTGCTGGGCCAGGCAGGAAGAGTTATTACCACTGTGTCTTACTTGGGGAGCAAAGCCCCCCAGTTGTTGGCCTGACATTGGTGTAGGCAAGTGGGTAGGCAGCAGACCCCTGGCAGAGGTGAGGTTCAAGAGCCTGAGTCCCAAGGCAGAGCTGGGAAGTGAGGGAGGGACACGTTTGCCCGACCTGAACTTGTTGGCAGTGGACTCAGATGCTGAGCTGCTGGAACCTTTTCTGTGCTAAGCTGGGTCTGGGTTGGGGAGGGAGAGGGGGCTGCAGCTTGGAGGGGAGGGTGTGGATTAGCAGCTTTAGGTGTGGAAGGAGGCCCTGTTGACAGGTTCAGGCCACCCGACCTTCTGGGGGATGAGGTGCAGGTAGGGCCCGTGCCATGGTGTCTGTGCTGGGAGTTTCCTGGGTGGGTGTGAAGTAGGCAGTAGGAAGGACACCAAATGAATTTGGCTTAGTGCCGGGGGGGGATGATCGATTCTGATGTCAGCTTAGAGGTGGCTTCCCAGTGCTGGGCCTTGGAAGGGCAGTGAACGTGTGCCCTGGAGGTGGAGAGGCTGTGGGAGCTCGAGCAGAGGCCCTTGCTGTGCAGCAGAGGCCCCAGGAAGCACATGGACTGGCTGGGGGCCAGGGTGGCCGAAGGAGCATAGCATGGAGGGTGTAGGGCGCAGAGAGTGATGCGGCTGCCAGGTGAATCCCAGAGGGAGATGAGCAGAGAGGGAGGAAGCTGCCCGGTGGATCCCGGAGGGAGATGAGCAGAGAGTGACGAGGCTGCCAGGTGGATCCCAGATGGAGATGAGCAGAGAGTGACGAGGCTGGCCAGGTGGATCCCGGAGAGAGACTGCCAGAGAGTGATGAGGGTGGCCAGGTGGATCCCAGAGGGAGATGAGCAGAGAGTGATGAGGCTGCCAGGTGGATCCTGGAGGGAGACAAGCAGAGAGTGATGAGGCTGCTGGGTGGATCTGGGAGGGAGACTGCACCCAGCAGTGTTGTCAGGAAGACGATGGTGTCCGTGGGAGGTGACGGAGCGGGACCCTGGCGAGGATCCCTTGAGTGGATGTCGCCATCATCCAAGTGAGAGACGTTGGGGATGGGGGGTGTAAGCCAGGCAGTGGGACTGCAGTGGAGGTGTGTGCAGTGGCAAACGGGGTCCCAATCCAGGGGAAACCAGGGGTGGGAAGTGTGAAGGGACCCCAAGCTTCTTATCCTGGTGGGCTGGGGATATAGAGACAGAACACGGACAGGGGAGCAGTTCTTCAGAGGAAGGCCAGGCCTGAGGTGCTGGGGTGTCCTCGGTGAGCCTCAGCCTTGTGGGTGGGGCCAGGACCCTGTCACTCGGCACAGGGTTGGGGGTTAACATCCCTTCCCAATCAGTGCTCCCCCCATTTGCTTTTCTGCACATTCTTAAACAGTAGGGCCGTGAGGATGACAGGCTTTGCTTACCTGGGACAGGTCTCAGTAGTTCTTTTCCCCCTTTATGTCTTATCCGCAGTGGACCTGAGACTGAAGCTGTCACCAGGCCGTAGGGGTTGGCCCGGCCTCTCAGCCTGCATTCACAGCAAACAGGCTCCCGCCTCCCAGCCAGGACATTCTGGTTGGAGTCTTGTAATGAAATCAGAACCGACATGTCCATAATTGGGGCCCCATAACTTGGCCAGCAAAGCTCCTCGGCATAGTAGGCCATTGACGCACGCTTCTTGGGGACCACGGGGAGCCTCCCTAGCATGGACGCACAGCCTTTGGTGGCACCTTTGCCTGTCAGCCCAGTCCCCGCACCCTGCCCTTCCCTCCATGTGCAGTGCAGAGCCCTCAGCCCCAGACCACCTCACGCTGCACTTGCTGGGATCTTCTCCTCCCCCAGCACCTGGTCTGCTTTTCTCTGTATCCCTCCTGGGCCCGCCCCTGGGTGTTCTATTGACAAAGGGATTCCCCCCTTTTCTTATGTTTTGGGGCAGTGCCATGCACACTGTTGAATTTAACGAGTGTTGGCTAATTTGAACCGAATTCTCAGGCTTACTTTTTCCTTTTTCAGATCAAACCGGTGGTGCACTGTGATATAAATGTGCCTTCCAAGTGGCAAACATATCATCGTATATCTCGACATATAAAGTGAGTACAATATTATGGGTGAAAAAATCAAACTGTGCCATAGCGCCCCAAAAACAATACTTTCTATCCTGACAAATGCCCCTCAGCCCCCTTTCTGTCCCTCCCCGCCCCCCGCCCCCGCCTCGTGCTCTCACTCCCTGACAGGCGATTTCTTTTTCCTAGACCACCTCCTCTCTGATTCAGCTGTTCATGTGCCACCTTTTATTTCTCCACTTGAGCACTGATTTTGGAAAAGAAAAGCAATCCACTCTCCATGCCATTGTTTGCAGAACAGTTCACCTGGGGATGCGAAGATAAGAGCATCATACACACAGCTTAGTTTTAGGCTCTGAAGTTTTGTTTTGATTTTTTTTTAATGTAGCAGTTGCAGCTGCAGCACGTTGAAGGGAAATTTAAAAGCTGTTTCCCCCACCCCTTGACCTCTTGCTACCAAAAGGCCCTTGTGGGCTACAGCACACCCAAGTCAGGTGTTGCTACAGGAACGGAGTACATTAGCGCCTCACTGGCCGCTGCCCTGGGATGCCGCTGGCAGTGCCAGGCACCGAGCTGCTCAGTGGGAGGCACTGGGAATAGTTGTGAGCACCGTGTGCATCCGTCCGCATTATGTTTTTGGGGCTGGAAAAAGACAGCACACTTGACTTAAACTAAACGTTGGTTTACATCCCGGCTTTTGGTCTTATCAGCTTGGGACCTGCGCCTGCTGCTTCACTGTGAGGCTGAGGCTGTCTCCCACTGTGGAAAACAGGGCTGAGAATGTCTGCAGCACACGGTGGTGAGGGTTAGCTTCAGGAATGTTTGCAGCCAGCCCCACAGTGCTTGTCACAGCGTAGCAGTTCTCTGAATGGCAGCTCTTCCCCCTGTCCTCCTACTGGGATGTTTTAGTATTTTAGTGATTAAAGCCCTGACATGGACCATGTTTCCATTTTACCACGTTCTGGTCTAAATGGAAGGAATCTTAGCAAGTTTCCAGAGAATGCTGAGCTCTTCATGTGGGGGTCCCAGCCTTGTGTGAGCCAGTCACCTCTACCACGTCCCCTCTCAGTCCTGAGAGGCAAGGGCTTGGAGGCTCATGAGGCTGGAAACTCCCTGATTCACCCGGCAGATCCTCAGGCTGGGAAGGAGGAAGATGAAGGAAATGTGACCGTGAATTCGCCAAACTTGGCCCCCTTCTGCTTTTCCTTAAAATGTCAGTGACCATTTCTTTAAAATACCTTACTTTAAGCTTCCGCAAGGGGGCCACCTAAATACACAGATCTTTCCACACCACTTTTCATGTATCTAAGAGCTGTTTTGAAATAATAAGACACAGTATTTCTGAATTTTGTTAGTGATGTCTTTCCTGCAGAACGTACAGCAACCTCAGGAAACATCGTTGGTTTATGGGTCCTTCTTGACAAAAACACCATCCCTAAAGCCACATTTTGTGTGTGTGACCCAGGCCGTCAATGATCCTCACTCATTTGACAGACATGATTATTTTTTTCAATGAGAAACCAACGCACTCTTGCAGCATTTGCCCATCCTTTGTCTTGGTGTGTTGGAATTTCCACTAGATGGACCCAAATATCCATCTGAGTGCAGAGTCCTTCCTACCACACACACACACACACACACACACACACACACACACAAAACCTGATTGTGTTCCTCGGAGTCCTTGTCACTATAAAAACACATAAACAATTGTTATGACGGTTTTCAGAGGCTTAGATGCTCCGGAGAGAAGGGCGGGCTGTGACCCTTCCTGGTCAAGAGGAGAGTTGGCGAGGGAGTGACTGGCTTGTTGAGCTGTGTTCTGCAGCAGCCGGATGCTGGAGAGAGTGCCTGGGGCTCCCCTGACGGGATCACTGGGGGATTGAGCTGGTGGTGAGTGCATGGGTTGGAAGTCACCGATTTGGAGGTTGAGGCTCAAATTGAAGCCCTGGTTCTGGCACTGACTGAGCTGTGTGGCCTGAGGTCACTTCTCTTGCCCGGTGTTCTCTCTCATGTCCCTTGTCACTTAGGAAGGGATTCACTCACTCATTCCACTTAACACTGGCGTGGAAAACGCCCTGAGTCATTGGGAGAAAAAGGGTTTAAAAGATCTTTTGTCGTTTATTTAGAAGCGAGCTGGCAAGAGTTGTCTGGGCCCTGGAGTGGTTTTACTTGGGGACTCCCTGCCCTTTACAGGGAGCCTGAGACCAGAGGGAGTGGGGGAAGAGAAGAGCCCACCCCAGGCCTCCTCTGTGGGGAGGAGGCACATTCGTGCCAGGCAGAACTGGAGAAGAAGGGACCATTGGCCCTGGCCCTCGTTGCAAGACTGACGTCAAAGATAGACACAGCTGGACATTAGTGAAAGCGGTGAAAACAGATTTTATTTAGTAACTACTGATAGTTGGGGAAAGAGCTGAGTTCCACTCTGATTTGTGTGGAAGTGATTTGGGCATTTTAAAGGGGGAATGAGAGATGGGAGCAAGTGGGGCCTCATGAGAATCAGAGAAGTGGAAAAGTACAAAGAGTTGGTCAGTGAAGGTGGCCAGGCAGCTGGTCTGCAAGCTGGCAGTTCTGGAAGTTAGGATTCTGTCCTGTGCCAGAGACTGGGAGACAGGCCCTGTCCTGCCTGATGCTTG
This sequence comes from Nomascus leucogenys, assembly GCF_006542625.1. NCBI lineage: Eukaryota > Metazoa > Chordata > Mammalia > Primates > Hylobatidae > Nomascus > Nomascus leucogenys. Next base: position 3,380,229 of record NC_044399.1, read on the forward strand.
CAGTTCAAGGGAGGGATCTTAAGTGCGGGAAATGTGTCTGCATTGCTAAGAGATGCATATTTGTCAATGCTCTAAGAAAGAGAGGTCAGGGGCCTATCTCAGGTGTTGGCTGGGACGAACAGCAAATATTCCTGGCAGCCCTGGGTTTTCTCAGGTGGGTGTTTAGTGGTGGGGCTGGGGTCATCCTATGGCTGTGGCTTGATGCTGCTGGACACATGCTAGAGTTCGGTTGTATCTCAGCACAGGAGTTGGGACAGAGTTGTCACAGGCCAGAGTTCTGCGAAACTCAGTCCCCTTCTTGTTCATGAGGACGAGCAGATCTATTCCTTGTAGAACAACCACCATCTGTCATAAGGAAGACTTGAGGAGAAGGGTCTAGCCATTGCTTCCAGCTGCTGTGCGTTCAGGAGGAGCTGAGAGACAGCCGAGGAGCACAACCCTCCCACGAGGGTGGTATGCATCAGGAGATGAAGGCATGACCGTCGGGATGGATACAAAGAAGCCAGGGGCCAGGCACAGTGGCTCGAGCCTGTAATCATGGCACTTTGGGAGACGGAGGCAGAAGGATCACCGGAGCCCCAGAGTTTGAGACAATCCTGGGCAACATAGTGAGACCCCATCTCTTAAAAAAAATAAAGAAACTGAGTCCCTTAAGGAGCTCCCTAAACCATCCAGTAAGTGGAGGAAATTATTTAAAGGGAGATCCAAGTCAGTGCTTTTCTGGAGGATGTAAGCTGTGTTAGCTCTTATGTCCAACTGCCACTGCTACTACTTGAGACTGTCCCTACAGCAGTTACTACTGTTACTGCTTGAGACCATCATTATGACTGAACAAAGGGACGAATGTAGAAATAATAACAAAAACAAAAGGAACTGTTTTAAGGAAAGGACCAGGGAAAGAAGAGAGCTCGCTGCTTCTAATGAGCAAAGGCAGCCCCCTGAGCTTCCACAGCCCTTCCTATTTATTGGGTAGAATGAGCAGGGAGAAGGAGACAACGATTCATCAGCTGCTTAATTGATCACAGGTTCATATTATTACTAACAGGCTTCAATTATGCCTAATCATAAGAAACACTTGCGCCTGGGTCGTGACTGCCCTCAGCAGTCCTTCTGGGTGGCGTACGCAGTTTGTCAGTTTGCCAACATTCTGCATTTCTGAGAAACAGTTTGCTGCTTACTCATATAGCCTCCAGTGGTATACTGAGTTGATCACGGCCCTCACTCTCTTGACCTCCAACAAGCTGTGTCTTGGGTGTGAGCCTTTGCTGTGACTGTCTCTTGACAAATTTCCTCTCGAGCGTCGTCTACAAACAGGTGGCACTGAGGACTGACTCATGCACGAACACCTCCCTGGTTTCCGGTCAGTAGTCTGAGGCTAGTCCGTTTTGTGGAGTCATTTGCAAAGTTCTGACATTTCTGGGGTTAATGATGCAGCAGCTTGTCTTAAGTAGGAGACAGAATGTTCCAGTTCTGGGGGGGGCTAGCTTTGCTGATCCCCTTTGTAACCTTAAAGCGTATCCGTCACCACAGGCGAGGGTGCAGTGGGAGGAACAGACCACCCTACCAGGCTGGCTCCAGGCAGCAGGTCCTTCCAGAACCCACTTAAGACGGCTTCCTGTCCGCGAGTGCTTGGTCCACAAGTCTCAGGACCGGCAGCTGGGGCAGCACTCACATTTCTGAGTCTCCTTTGTGAAGTTTGTCACATTTAGCCATTTGAAGGTCGGCATTGGCCACATGACAGGAGCCTGTCCACCGGCTGGAAGCACTTTTTATGTCTTATGACCACACACACAGTAATGACCCTTGTGAGCATAATTGGGTTGGTCATTGCCTGTACTGTTGTGACAGAGGCTTGAAGGGCTAACCGGGAGTAGATCCCAAAGGCAGAAATGTAACATTAACCATCATCTTCTCACTGATTGGGCATTTTAATCCTGTTTAACCAGCAATTCCATTTGCCTGATTTCTTTGCCAAATAATTTCCTGTGATGTTGACATCATGGGGTGTTGAAGGAAGATGATGTCTAAAGGGAGTTTGGCCCTTACACTGAGCTCCTGTTTCAGGAGAACAGAATGTGTCTTGCTGCAGGGACATGGAGGACTCCCTGTGTCCCACAGACAGGCTATGTCTATTAGACTGATTCCCGTGAACTGTGGTGTTCTTGAGCTCACGAGGCCGTGTCATAGTCCCAGTCTTGGGGGCCTTGAAATTACAGTTCGGTGCCATTTCAGAAGGGGACTGCTCTGGTTGTGTGTATGGGATGTTTCCTGTCAGGACCATATCTGTGAGTATGATGAAGCCATCATGAAGGGGGCCCCAGTTTCAGGACTGAGTAGGGTGGGGGCGGTGAGTGCGAATCCAGGAATTCACCTGTTGGTCTCATCTGCTGCTTGGTGAGCCGAGAGGAGGAGGGAGTGATGGCCGCGCTGGGGTGGCGCAGGCAGATCGAGATGGAGGGAACCAGGGAGGGCCCAGTGGGAGGCTGCATGTGCTTTGGGGGACCGAGGAGTAGTTGATGCAATTGGGAGGAAGATACAGGAATTGTGGGAGAAGATTTAGTCTGTTGGGCAGTATGAAAAGGCAGGAGAATCTGTGGGCTCTTGTTCCATGATCTTGGAGAGAAGCCAACCATGTCATGGCATCACCCGCTTGTTCCACGGTTGTTGGGACAGTCGTCTGCCTCTGCTGTCATCTGCTGCCCGAGGCTGTCAATAGAACTGTGGTTTGAGATCTCTGGTTGGGGTGCTTTCCAGTCAGAATCATCCATATATATATATATATATATATATATATATAGCCATGAGACACGGACAAAGGTTGAACACTTTGTAATTTGACAGCAATGAACAAAACAGCACAAGGCCTTTCTTGTGTGGGGTTCAAGGTTAGTTTCCCGATGGTGGCATTTCCAAAATACCAGATCTCATACTTTCAAACTGTGTAAAGGCTGATCCAGGAGTTTGAGGGGAAAGGTGGCCTTGATTTGTTGATTGTAGGACTGTGTGTATTTAATTATCTCCTGACAGTGTCTGAGGATGTCAGACTGTGTTAAATTGGAATCTCTTGTTAGCCAGGAGGTGTAGGGCATTCTCATGGTCTTCCTGTAGTGCTTTCAAAGGGGGACCATTTCTGAGGAGGATGGGGTGAGGATCTGGGAGTCGTAAGAAGGATGGGTAACACCCATGCCATAGACAACCCAGCTCTTCAGACAGCTTAGCCAGATTGGACTTTGGACATGTGGGCTCTTCCTAAGAGGCTGTAATGGCAATGGAGTCTTCGACTAATGTGTTGTATTTATAATTGCTTGTGTAATTTTGCTAGTGAAATGTGATCTTTCTTAGAAATTATAGAGGGGATACCCCAAGTGGGATAGATTACTTCCAGGAAAATGTTGGCACCTGACATCGTGGAGGCATTTTGGCAGTGGAAAAACCTCTAACCATTTAGAAAACATGCAGATCAGTGTGGGGACATATTGGGCATGTATTGGCGCTGGGCCTCTGGTAATTGGATACAGCATATTTGTCAGTGAAGGAAGGGTCCAGGGTAAGCTGTTCCCCTTCCTCAGCCCATGTTTAGAATTTTCCCAGGGGTATGTTTCTGGCAGATGAAGTGAGGGGCAACTGCTTGGTCCAGATAAAAGCTAAAGGGTTCAAGCCATTGTTTGTCCAGTAGTCCTGCATTTGTACCTTTTTGGGATGAGTCAGGTGTAAACCACATACAATGACTCTGGTGACAGACTTGGGTGGGCCATGTGGATCTCTTGTGTTATATCCTTGGGAGGCATCTTGAAGAAGTTGTTTCCTTCAAGGGAGGTGTCTGTTTGGGTTGCTATAACAAAATACGCGAGACGGGGTAATTTATAAACAATAGAATTTTTTTGCCCACAGTTCTGGAGGCTGGGAAGTCCGAGATTGAGGTGCTGGTGGGTTTGGCGTCTGGCGAGGGGTGCTCTCTGCTGCATAGATGTGCCTTCTTGCTGTGTCCTCACATGATGGATGGGGCAGACAAGCTCCCTGAGGCCTCTTTTATAAGGACACTAATCCCATTCATGAATCTAAGCCCCCTTGTGATCAAATCAACTTTTAAAGGCCTCACCTCTTAATACTTTTACATTGGGGATTTGGTTTCAACATGAACTGGGGGGTGAGGGGACAGAGAATTCAGATCGTAGCAGAGGGTGAATCATCCCACCAGGGGTCCAGGACCTTGAAGTGCGAGCCAGGGCTGTGGTCCCAAAGCCTGGAAACCACGTGGGTTCCTCAAGCGGTGGGGGAAGAGGCTTCTAGTTTGGCATATTTATTAGCCCACTTATTTTCCCAAGTCTCTTCTGATTTCTTTATGCTGTATCCCTCAGTTTTAATAAGAGCAGTTTGCTGGGGTAATAACAGTGCCTGCAGAAGTTTTGTTATTTGACTGGGATACCGGCTGCTGTTGTAAACCCCCCCTTTCCGTGGCACACCAACATCACGTACTGCCCCAAAGGCAGGCGGCTGTCAGCGTGGATGTTTCACCTTCATTCCTTCTGTCTTCACGCAAGCCCGAGCGAGTGATTCATTCAGCCACCTGGGCTGATGTAACACGGGGCAGGGCTAGATAGCCAAGAGGTTTGTGCTGATTAGTGATGGCATATCCAGCCTGGAAGGGCCCATCCGCCCTCCGGAGATAGGAGCCGTCGACATGAAGAGCGAGATCTACTTAGGGCAGAGGGGTTTCTGATCAATCTAATCTAGGATGAGACAATCATCTGATGTTAGTGACATGAGTGTCATTAACATCCAGTAACCACGGGTAAAGGAAGCAAGTGGAGGGGTTAAGGCTTCGATGGTGTAGTATGGCTATGTGAGGGGGAAAGCAGATTTCATAAGAGGGAAGTTTAGCTGCAGAGAAATGCTGTGTTCTCATTAAGCAGTAGGGTCTGTAGGGTCTGAATGGAATGAGGAATGTGTGTGTCTAATAGGCGACCCATTTGCAAGTGAGACAGGCAGCCGGGATAAGACTGATGGTTGCAGCCCTGGCTCACAGGCAGGAGACATGCCTCAACTCCTGAGCTCGGGTGAAGCTCTCTCAGTCCAGGTTTTTATGTTTTGGGGAGAAGATTCCAAGACATGATCTTCTCCTTCATGCACAAGGAAGGACAAAGGCAGGGAGTAATTGGGAAGTTCAAGGCGAGGGTGAAAGTAGAGAGCCCTTCAGGTTCTCGGAAGTGTCTTTAGGTAGGGGGTTCCTTACTCCTGGGTCCAGGGATGACTCCCTCATCGTGGCCTAAAGAGAGGAGGCAATTGGAGAGAAATTAGGCCTCCACATCTTACCGCTTCCCACAAGACCCCCACTTCCCTGCCCCCAGTTGTTCTTTTGCTTCCAGGAAAGGGAAATGTTGAAGACTAGAAACTTGGTCTGTAGAGATTGTTTTTTTCTGTGACCAAGGTATCATAGCCCAGATGCCAGACACACAGAGAGGATAACCGAACTTTGTGTCTAGCCACTCCATGGTCTTTTTTGCTAACGCCCTAAGGAGGCATTCAGTGTGCAGAAGGGAGCTGTTGTAACTTTCAGAACATAGGAGGGGGTCATCCACAAGTTGGATTACAGTTGAGTTTCCTGGGAATTTTACCTCCTTCAGATTTGCACTTAGGGTATGTGAGAAGTAGGTAGGGGCTTCAGTAAATCCTTGGGGCATAATGCTCCAGGAATATGGTTCATTTTCCCAGGTGAAGGTGACAAGCCTGGGGAATTTTCATGGTAGGGAATTCTAAAACAGGCAGTGCACACATTGATGATGACTGTGAAATGCCGTGTGTTAAAAGCAATCACGGCCAGGATAGTGTTAGCATTAGGCACCAAGGAAAGCCTGGGTTTGACAATTTTTTTTGTAGATCTCAGATCTTGGACCAGCTGATATTTTTTTTTCCATTTGGCTTTTAGTGGCTAGAATGCAAGTGTTGCATGGACTGGAAATATAGTGCAGTACCTTTCAAGTCCCTCTGGTTTTAAATGATTTTTTTGCAAATCCTGTGGAGGGGCACAGAAGGATCTATTTCTATCTTACAGGGTTCTGCATCCCAAATACATCTAATATCTATGGAGTTTCTTATCCACAAAGAAGGAATCCTGCCTAACAGCTGAGTGAAGTCCTTGGTTAAATGAGTGCCAGGTGGAGGGAAGCAGAGGAACTTAGGGAAGTCCGACACCGTGTTGGGGAACATAGACGAGAGGGAAGGAGTCCCTGGGGACACAGTGGATTCTAATTCTAATTCGATCCAGGAGAATATCCCTTCCTAGCAGATTTACAGGGTGGTAGGACTGAGAAGGAAGTTGTGCTGCTTTAAGAGGTCCCACAGAAATGTTTTGAGGTTGAGAAAGAGGCAAGTCGTGAGGCACAGGATCAAAATCCACCCCTGGTGAAGGTGGGTGACTTGGAGGAACGGTGCAGGAGATGAGGAGGTCATAAGGGTAGGATGCGTTGCCCCAGACCAATGAGAAGCGTGGTGGAGTGCCCTTCAGGTTGCAGGGTGACTTCTCCTGTCGAGTTTAGTGGCAGTTAAGGGCATTGGATGTTTGCTTTCTGCAGGGCAGGCAGTGATTTTGTGACGAGCCGAGGGGTTAGGATTCTTCCCTCCTCTGGAGGGCTGAGCCGTTTCTCCTCATGAACCAGCAAATGTCCAGACCCACAAGAGCCCATGGTTTCTGAGCTTGCTGTGACTCAAATGTTTCAGGTGTTTTCCTGATGATTTTAATTGCAGTGCATTGTGCATTGTGTATTTTCCAAATGGACGGGGTTGTTACATGCCAAGAATTCTGCAGTTCTCAACAAGAAAGTTTAGGATTAGAGTGAACTGTTACTTAAATCACTCCAGTTTTCTATCAGGTTGTCTCAAAATCTTAGTTTAGAAAAACACAATAATAACTGTTATGACACCTTAGTTTTAAAGAATAATGCCTCTTTATTACCCTTTTCAAATCAAAATGCCTGTAACCTCCTTTTGCCTTCATTATAAGCCCGTGCAGCAGATAAGGCAGGCAGTCATATTCCACTTTTGGAAATGGAATATTGAGGCCAAAAGAGAGTAAGACCCTTCATCTTTTCCTTTAATCCCTAATGGCTCCATCCAATCCATGTACCCCCTGCCACCACCCATCCAGAATTGACTGAGTACCCCAAGGTGCCATGCCCTGGGGAGACCGAGAGATTCAGATGCAGGCTTGTCCTTAGAGAGCTCACAGTTCAGTGGGGGAATGAGAGGTCCAGAGATAGAGCTATTTAGTTCTAGAATCAGCCCTGAAGACCATGGCTTCTGACTTCAAATGTGGAGAACTTTTCAGTTCAACTCAGCTTGGAACTTGACCTGGTTCTTGGGAGCAAGCATTAGGCAACCTTCACCCCCAGGATGAGGGGAGGGCGCAGGTGGCCAGCCCAGGATGTCACGATATGCTCATGGCCTGCTTACTACCCAACTGCAGTGGGTCATGGCTATTTGAAGATAGCATGGCAATGGAAACTAAAACGACCCTGGCTTTCTTCCCACCTACCATCATCAACGTATTTCGGAGAGAAACAGCAAGTTTCTGATGACTTCTACCTTGCTTTTCAACAGAGAGGACAGAAAAGTGGGTAGAGGGAGGTGGATGCAGGGGAAGGTCTGGGCAGTCGGTTCTCCCTGTGGCCTCCATGTGGCCTGGGGAAACCCCTTACCCTCTCTGAGGTCCAGATTCTTCCTCTGTCACGGGGGAGCAGGACTCACTTTACCGATTTGCTGGAAAGGTTAGAGACGACTCTATAAAGTGTTCGTGGCTAGTGCTGAGGAAATGGCAGCTGTCATTGCCAACCCACCTGACCAAAACCCATTCCTGGACCTATATGCTACTTCCCATTTTAAACAATCTGAAATATTTTCTATTTAAAATGTTTAAAATGTTTTATTTTCCCCCTATTTACTATTAAAAATTAAGTACCAACACAGGAAGAGGTGCATTGACAAAGTAGTTTTATGCCTTTTGAACTCTCTTCAGAGTTTTTATTTAAATAAACCATCTTATTTAACAGAGTGACTCATGCCAATGGTAAATATATAGTTTTAAGAGATATACATTTAAAGTAAGTCTCCCAAAATTAAAAATTAAAATAAAATTAATTTCAGCCTGTCAATACTGCTAATTTGTTAGAAAAATAAGTCAATAGGGAGTAAAATCTACACTTGAACTGATGAAATTTGGTAAATTTGGTAAGAAATAAATAATTCAGTGCACCATTGACAGTTCACATCAATGTGTTTCACATTAACGGCAGATTGGATAAATGCCTGATTTTTGAATATTCATTTTGAGCAATGAGATTGAAATGAAGTAAAAAAGGAATTAATGTTTGCTTTTACTCCCTTGTCAAAGGGTTTGATTTATATTACAGATAATTGTATGTGCAACTTCTCTATCAGATTGCAAGTTTTTGTTGGCAGAGAGTTGAGGAGAATTCAAAGTGTGAAGAAAGAGGAGAGATACTGAAATTAAATTGAGATGAACTATATGATGAGATATATTCAGCATCCCACTCCAAGGGCAATAAGCTTTTTCTGCTGGTCTATCTGAAAAAAAAAAAAAAAAAAAAAAAAATCTCCCACTTATATCACCAGTTCTCTGGTGGTTCCCCCAGAGGGAGCCAGAGTCGCAGTTTCTGGTCTCTTTCTAGGATGGGCCATGCGTGATCAGGCGTTTATAGGTATATGTGTACTGCATGCCGTGTACTGTGTAGGTATATGTGTACTGCATGGTATATTTATGCCATAAATATACCATAAATATACCATAAATAGGTATATTTATACCATAAATATACCATAAATATACCATAAATATGTATATTTATACCATAAATATACCATAAATATACCATAAATAGGTGTATTTATAGGTATATGTGTACTGCATGTTGTGTACCTTCATTTTTTTTGTAACCACCCAATTTATCTTGGATATGGTTTTTTATCAGCATATATAAATTGTGCTTTCAAAAATGAGTACCAGGCATTCAAAAATTCACATGTACCAGTGTTTATTTACCAGTGATGGGATTTGATATGTGCCCATCCACAACCTATCACAGACTTCCAGGGAAACTGTTTTTGGGTGTTTTAGATGGAGTTGTTCATTCAGCTACCTGGAAGATGGATCATCTAACCCTGAACAACACGGACCCCAAACCTGGCATGGTGATATTGGTCTAGGTTCATTCTTCAGCTCAACCAGCAAACTTTTAGAGATGTGTGAAGTCCATTTCTCCCTCTGAACTTGCCATTTCCTAGTTTATAAATTAGAGATTATTGTTTCTTCTCTTTATCTTAAAAATTCAAAAAATTTTACAGATTTTTCTATTTACAGGCTTATTATAAAAATGTGGAAATCTAGAAAAGCATAAAGAATAAAATAAAAATCTCCAGTTATCCCATCCCTCTGAGACAACTGATACAGAAGTGCTGGGAAGGGAAGAGTGTGGTCCCTTTAAATGATACAGAAGGGGGAAGGGAAGTGCTGGGGAGAGGAGGGCGTGGTCCCTGGCTGGGACTCCACCCAAGGGACCTGCGTGAGGACAGGCATTTTTGTTTCCCTGCCCAAATCTTGCATTTCCCAAGACCACCCTGGCCTGCCATGCCCCCCATCCTGTGCCTATAAAAACTTGAGATGCTAGCAAGGCAGAGACAGAAATGGCTGGATGTGGGGAGGAGCACATCGGTGGAGGAACACACAAGTGGCTGGAAGTCAAGAGGAATGCACCAACAGGCACCAGCACACCGGCAGGCCGCCGACCTGCAGAACGACACGGAGTTTGGCTGGGGCAGTTGGAGGAGCGCTGGGGTGCCGAGAGGCCTGACTCCAGGGGCAAACCGTCTCCCTTCTGGCTCCCCCATCTGCTGAGAGCTACTTCCACTCATTCTCCAAGCCCACATGTAATCCAGTTCTTCTGGTACACCAAGGCCAGAACCTGGGATACAAAGCCCTTTGTCCTTGCTACAAGGCAGGGGTCTAATTGAGCTGTTTAACACAAGCCACCTATACAGACGGCTAAACCCAAAGAGCAGCCTGTAACACAGGCCTACTGGGGCTTCAGGAGCTGGAAACATTCACCCCAGACACTGCCATGGGGTCGGAGCCCCACAGCCTGCCCGTCTGTATGCCCCCCTAGAGGTTTGAGCAGTGGGGCACGGAAGAGGCGAGCCACACCCCCATCTCACGCTCTGTGAGGGGGACAGGGGAACTTCTCCTGTTTCACAGCCACTATTAACCCTAAGGCACCTTCGCTCCTAGTGCTCTTTCTGTAGCTCACTGTTGTGAGCTACAAACATTAATTATATTTGACTGTTTTTCCCCTGTAGATATAAATTCTGCATACACAATTTTTAAAGCTGTATACTTCATGGTGTGGCTGTGGCATAATTTATTTAACCAGTCATCCATACTTAGACATTTTATATTTTTGACTTCATACATAATTCTATGAGAAATATCTTCACCTCTAAATCTTTGTCCACTTTTCTGTGGGGTGGATTTCATGGTGTGGGATGACTGGGTCAGTGGTTATTGATCCCTTACATTACATTGATCTGTTTTGCCAAAGTGTCCTTCAAGAAGACTGCTGGTTTTCAGCTACGTCAGCAGTGGGTTGGTGTGCCTATTTCTCAATACTCAGGATAAGACTATAAATTAAATTTCTTAAAAATTGAGACAAAATATAACAAGACCTTGTTTAAACATTTATTACTTTTATTCCTATTAGTAATCTATATTTAGAAAAACTTGCAGTCTAAACCAATTAGGAAAACCAATAGTTGAAAACATTGTAGCAAATCTTTATTGTAGTTGTAATAGCACATGGATAAACTCCGATATAATTTGCATAGAACATTTCTTTTTATGACTTCTTGTGGGCAGCATCTTAAATATGAAAGAAGTTGGACTCTGGGTTGACTGGAAACCTCTTTTGCCACAAAACCTTAGCAGAGAAAATGGATTCTCTTTATGGTGACAAAGATATTAAGATTTATATTTACTCTAAAGAGAGGTATTTCTCAAATTCTAAGTTATTTGCATTCAAGGAAAAAGGCAAAAAATGGCAGTAATAGTAAATTATAATGTAAAAAAATTAACCAGAATTGCAAAGTTGAGCTTATATATTGTTAAAGGATATCAGTGATATCATTATTTTTAGACTCGATACACCTTGTATTTTACATTATTTTAATGTGAATTACAAGAGTTGGAAACTATTGCATGTGTCTTTGATTATGGCACAGTCTCATGAACACTACTGACTTTGTGTTGGGTTTTGAAAATTTTCTAAGCACTTCCTCTCCCTCAACACATAGAAACAATAAACTAACACCCCTAAGTTTATATTGAAGTTGCCTTAAAACTCAGGAGTGAAATAAGTGGTTTGTATTAACTTTTCAAAGGAATGCATGTTATTTTCTTTGGGAGATGATCTCGGCTCCAGAGAAAGGGAAAACAGCTATATTATTTAAGGCAAAATTATCTGCCTGTTTTCCAAATGGACACAATTTTCTTTCATTTTACCCATTATAGCAGTGGGAGACATATTTTATAAAAAGTGGAGTTACATTCTATTCATCTGGGCATTTTAGATTTTATAAAATACCCAGATTTTTATCAAGCTGCCCAGAATGTCACAACTGTGGGGTTGGAGCCCCAGAGCCTGCCGGTTTGTATGTCTCCCCTAGAGGTTTGAGCAGTGAGGCACTGAAAAAGCGAGCCACACCCCCATCTCACGCTCTGTGAGGGGGACAAGAGAACTTTTCCCGTTTCACAACCACTATTAACCCTAAGGCACCTTCACTCCTAGTGCTCTTTCTGCAGCCCACTGTTGTGGTTTTTGTCTACAACAAAACCACACACACACACATATCTATATATAGGTATACACACACATGCGCGTCTGTCACCAGGCTCTGTGACATTCTGTACAGCTTGATAAGGTCCCCAATAGGGCATGGTATGCAGTATTGGAGGCTGCTTAGTGTGTCTCATTGTTTTTACAGTTCTGTAATTATGTATATATTGAATTTTCAATGTTTCTCCCTCAAACTTAAGGTATTAATGGATGCTTCTCTTTTTATTCTTACAGTGTTTTTACAAATGGAAGATTATTTATTCCACCTGCAAAAATCATTATACCCAAATTTAGTCTGTCCGATTGGGACATCGTGCTGGCCACGATTGGAGAAAAAGTCTTCCCTCTAGGAGGCGTTCGGAAGTAAGGAGACTCTCGCCTGTAGGACACCCAGGGGGCGGCAGCTTGTGTTTATTCTTTTCTATGAGAGTTTTCAGTAAGGAGACTCTCGCCTGTAGGGCAGCCAGGGGGCAGCAGCTTGTGTTTATTCTTTTCTATGAGAGTTTTCTGCCTGGACCAGCAAGGTCTAAAATGGTTCACCATAAACTCTTAATTTTAATTCTTCAAGCACATAGTATTTTCTCAGTCTTGGTATTATACTTACTTTTAACCAGCCTCATTCATTTGTTCATTCAACAAACCATTGAGCATCTACCATGTGCTAGGGGTGGAGAATACAGCATTGCAAAAAGAATCTTGCTCCCTGAAACCCCTATTGAATGGGCCAGCCGTTCAAGTTGCTAGAATGCTGCAGTTGGTATAATGAGGCCTCCCAGTTGGTCTGGAGGAGAGCCAGGCCTGTGGGAGCTGGTGTTTGGATTGAGTCTTGGCAGATATGGGGGAAATGAATTCCATGGGACAGAAGAGTATGTGGGAGGGAGGTAGTGTGTGTAATGGCTTCTAGCATGGGCTTGGGGGTCTGACATGGAGCAAATCTCCTCTCCGCCATCCGTGTCTCTGTTACCTCGGGCACATTCCTAACTCCTCAATGCATGTTTTGTCATCTGGAAAACTGGAAATAATAATACTTACTTCCAAGGGTCCCAATATGTGTAAAGTGCTTAGCCTAACACTCGACGCATAGTAGGCATGAAACGGGTTTGCGATTATGATTGTGACAGTGGATGAGGCACAAACAAGCAGAGTGTGTTGAGGAAGCATGACACTGTCATCATAGGAAATTCAGCTCTATTGTGAGGGAAGTGGCCAGCCCCAAGGCCAGAACTTAGGTCCCACCAATAGCTTACAGACCAGGCAAGGGGCTTGCTGTCTTGCAACCAGTGGGTCCCATTTGCATGAATGAAAGCTCGCAGTGGTGGTAATCATGATGATGGATTGAAGGTGGCAGGTGAGAGAGGGGCTCCGAGCCAGGTGGCTGTGAAGATAATCTGGGTCAGCCTTCAGCTTTAACCGCACGCACAGGCTGAAAGCGAAGGGATGGGAAAAATATCCCATGCAAGTGGAAACCAAAAGAGAACAGTGGCAGCTGGACTTACATCAGACAAAATGGACTTCACGTGAAAAACTGCAGCAAGGGATAAAGAAGGTCACCACGTTAGGTTAAAAGGGTCAGCCCATCAAGAATATACAACAATTATCAATATATATGTGCAACCATCACTGGAACATCTAAATATATGATATGCAAGTATTACCAGAACTGAAGGGAGAGGTAGACAGCAATACAATAATAGGAGGCGACTTCAGTACCCCACTTTCAGCAATGAATACATCATCCAGACAGAAAGTCAATAAGGAAACCGTGGGCTTGAATAACAATAAAAACCCAGTGGACTTAATAGACTGCAGAACATTCTGTCACCAGCAGCAGAATAAACATTTTTCTCAAGTGTACACAGCATTCTCCAGGATAAATCATATTAGGCCACAAATCAAGTCTTAGCAAATGTAAGACTAAAATCATATCAAGTGTTTTTTCTGACCATAATGACACAAAACTAGAAATCAGTAATAGGAGGAAAATCGGAAAATTCACAAATATGTGGAAATTTAACAATGCATTCCTGAACAACCACTGGGTCAAGGAAGAAATCAAAAGGGAAATAAAAAAATATCTTGAGAGCAACAAAAATGGAAATAAATACTAGAACTTATGGGATTCGGCAAAACCAGTTCTAAGAGTGAATTTTATAAAGAAAAATGCCTATATTGGCCAGGCACGGGGACTCATGCCTGTAATCCCAGCAATTTGGGAGGCCGAGGCCAGCGGATCACCTGCAGTCAGGAGTTCAAGGCCAGCCTGGCCAACATGTTGAAACCCCATCTCTACTAAAAATATAAAAAGTAGCCAGGCGTGGTGGTGGGAACCTGTAATCTCAGCTACTTGGGAGGCTGAGGCAGGAGAATCACTTGAATCCGGGAGCTGGAGGTTGCAGTGAGCTGAGATCGCGCCACTGCAATCCAGTCTGGGCAACAAGAGCAAAAACCTGTCTCAAAAAAAAAAAAAAAAAAAGAAAAATGCCTATATTAAAGAAAAAGATCTCAAACAACCTAACTTTACACCTCACTTTTATTAACAGAATAAAAGACAGAAATCACATGAGCATCTCAACAGATACAGAAAAGGCACTGGACAAAATTCAACATCCTGTCACAATCAAAGCTCTCAGCCAATTAGTATACAAAGAATGTATCTCAACATAATAAAAGCCAAATACGAGAAGCCCACAGCTAACATCATACTCAATGGTAAAACGCTGAAAGCTTTTCCTCTAAGATTAGAAACAAGATAAATGTGCCCCACTTGTACCACTTACATTCAGCATAAGGCTGGAAGTCCTAGCAAGAGGAATCAGACAAGAAAAAGAAACAAAAGGCATCCACATTGGAAAGGAAGAAGTCAAATAATCTGGTTGCAGATGATATGATTTTATATATAGAAAACCCGAGACTGTACCAAAAAACTGTTAGAATAAAAGAATTCAGTAAAGTTGCAGGTTAGAAAACCAACATATAGAAATCACTTGTGTTTTCACATAATCCCAACAAGCTATCTGGAAAAGAAATTAGGAGAACAATCCCATTTACCAAAGCACCACAAAGACTAAAATACTTAGGAATAAATTTAACCAAGCAAGTGAGAGCTCCCTACACTGAAAACGATAAAACATTGATGAAAGAACTTGAAAAAGATACAAATAAATGGAAAGATATTTGTGTTCATGGATTGGGAGAGTTATTATTCCTCCAATATCATACCACAGCAACCGCACCAATGAGGGTTCTTTCCTGAGGTGGGGAGTCCTGTAGAGGAGCAGGCTTGGGTGTTGATAACAAGTTGAAGAATCAACTAAGACGTGCCTGTGGGATCCCCAGGCCTGGGCTGCAGACGGAGCTGCAAGCTGGAGTTTTAGATTGGGGATGTGTGAACTCAGTAGCCAGTGGAGCTGTCTGTGTGGATGAGACCCCCTGGGGGCTGGCCTGGAGAAGGTGGGCAGCTTGGGTGCCTGTGGGGTCGTCCATCAACTGCTTGTCACCTTGTGAGAATGTGGGACCGTTGTGGTCACATTTTTTTTTTTTTTTTTTTTTTATTATACTTTAGGGTTTTAGGGTACATGTGCACAATGTGCAGGTTTGTTACATATGTATCCATGTGCCATGTTAATTTCCTGCACCCATTAACTCGTCATTTAGCATTAGGTGTATCTCCTAATGCTGTCCCTCCCCCCTCCCCCCACCCCACAACAGTCCCCGGAGTGTGATGTTCCCCTTCCTGTGTCCATGAGTTCTCATTGTTCAATTCCCACCTATGAGTGAGAACATGCGGTGTTTGGTTTCAAGAAGGCAGAAACGTCAAATCTTTTAAAACAAAGACAGGAATTCTCCTCTAATCAGTTCTTTTTATGTCCCTATTCTGCCCACAGGCAAGGTTTTGGGTATCCTATAAGGGCAGCTCTGTTTTCCTCAGCATCTCTCCAGCCTCAAGTTCGTGCCCTTGCAGTCCTGATGCTGGACCGGGTTTCCACCTCTATGTGGTCCTGCCCGTTGGTGCCTCATCTGTCCATGTGGCACTTGATCCTGCCTTTGTTCCGGATGCGGTTTTCTGAATTCTTTTTGCCTCGTGTTCTGTGGCTATGGACTCGTGGCCCTCTGCCTGTTCCCAGTCCTGGATCCACAAACCAGCTGGGGGTGGAGTTCTTGGGGGTAGAGTTTGGAGTGGGAGATAAAGGGAAGCCACAGAGGGAGGTGCAGAAGAGCTGCAGACTCCGGAGTGGAGGCAGCAGCCCGGGAAGGCACGGCCTGGAAGCCTGGGCCAGATCGGCTTCCAGCGAACACCACGGCCGAGGCCAGGGAGACGAGATCTAGAACGTGCTCTCTGACTGCACCTAGCAGGTGGCCACTGGCACTTTGAGATGGAAGCCAGGTCCTGTGGGCGGGCTGGAGTGGAGGGTAAGAAAGCAGAGATGGGAGTGTAGCGGGCACATGGCTGTGAAACGGGGAGGCGGGTGATGCGGGATTGTGGCTCGAGGGGCTCAGGGCAAAGACATGGTCACCACTGAACACGAGGGACCTGGGCACACCTCTCTCCTGAGGGTGAAGGTGGAGGAAGGAGTGGGGCATAGGAGCCAGACCCTGAGGAGGTGGAAGAGGGTGTGACCTGGAGGATGGATGGATGTGTAAGCCGTGCAAGGCAGGGGTGGAGGTGAGGATGGGTGCAGGTACAGAAAGCTTTAAGGTAGGAGGGAAGGAAGGTGGCCAATTAATGCCTAATGGACTCTAAAAAGGGAGAAGGCTGTGTCTTGCGAACGGACAGGAGAATGGAGGCAGCAGGAGGGACATGGAATGGGAGGATTGCCCAGCAGGGTTGAGGGCCCTGCTGGACTGCACGCTGAAGATTTGTAGTGGAACCAGCCTGCAGTTTCATGTGTTCTTGGGCATTCAGCAGCTGGGGATGAGAGAGGAGAAGGTAGATGGGCGGTTGGTCCACGAGGTGAGGGCAGGGAGGGACAGGCAGGGGCAGGGCCTCACGGCACAGTAGGTGGAGCCACTGCTGGTGTGGACGTCAAGCCAGAGCCAGTTGGGTGGCGTCAGGCCCAGGGTCCGGCTGTTGGTGAAGATTAGAGGAAGGTGAAGTGGGAGAGCAGGAGACTGGGAGGCCAAGAGGCTGCAGAGGCAAGGTGGAGACATCCACCTGGGGACGCTTCTGGGCAATAATGAGGTGTGAAGGACTGCCCTGGGAGGGGCTGAGAAGGCGCAGGGGAGATGAAGGTCTTTCAGGCTGAGAAGTGGGAAAACGCCGTGCAGCAAGGAGAGTTAGGAGGAGCCCGCCATGGGCAGCGATGGTCCCCTGATGGTAGACGCTGTGGTGGAAGAGCAGAAACGGTGAATCCTGCTTCATGCTTTTGTCAGTTAACTCTCCCTTGGGGGTAGATTAAAAACATCCAAGAGTGATTTGCAGTCAACAGTTGTGATACCAACGATGAAAACTGATGTCCACTTTTGAGTAGGATGTAAACTGTTGAGCCATTTAGAGCAGTGGAGCCATGAGTAACCTCGTGGCAGCGGCAACGAGCAGGTGGAAGTTAGATGCTTGTGCACAAATCTGTACCGGTAATACCTACATGCTCCCAGAATGCAGCTATAAATATTAGTGTATTATTCTCAAAGAAATAAAGCTGTGTGCAGTAGATAGACCTGTGTGTACTTCTGGGAGAAGCTAGAAATGATAGTGGAAGAAATCTATTATTTATTTGTTTACTTATTTATTTTTAGACTTGCTCTGTTGCGTAGACTGGAGTGCAATGGCACAATCTCGGCTCACTGCAACCTCCACCTCCCAGGTTCAAGTGATTCTCCTGCCTCAGCCTCCGGAGTACCTAGGATTACAGGCGCCCACCACCATGCCTGGCTAATTTTTGTGCTTTTAGTAGAGATGAGGTTTTGCCATGTTGGCCAGGCTGCTCTTGAACTCCTGACCTCAGGTGATCTGCCCACCTCGGCCTCCTAAAATGCTGGGATTACGGGCATGAGCCACTGCGCCCAGTCTTGGAATAAATCTTAAGTATCACATGTAGAATGATAGCAGTGAAAGTCGGAGAGAAAATTCTTGTATGGTAGAAGTAAGGAAGGGAATAGAATATTTAAAGGGTAAAAAGGACATTAGATCAATAAGCTAATTTATTTTTTTCCTGGACTTAAATTAGTTTTTTATGGTTGGGTTTAGAAAAAGTGCAGAGCTTAGAAATAAAAGAAGTGCTTAGAGAGTACAAATACGGAGCTTGAAGGAGTGAAGCAATTATGCACATGAACAGAATTAAAAAAATCAATGTGTGTGTTACTTTTGAATGGGAACTACAGCTACTGTTTCTCATGCATTTGAGACATTATTTATATTTCTCTGTATTTATCATTCTTTAGATAATGCTAATATGATTCAGCTGAGATTTCCATCACACCTTTTCGTTGTGTGGGTTAGAAACTAAGCCAGTTCTTTTCTTAGGAGACTCTGTTGCCCAGGCTGAGTGCAGTGGCACAATCACAGCTCACTGTAGCCTTGACCTCCTGGGCTCAGAGGATCCTCCCACCTCAGCCTCCTGAGTAGTTGGGACCAGGAGCCACCTACTCATGGTGTGAGCCACCACTCATGACTAATTTTTTTGTTTTTTTTTGTAGAGATGAGGTCTTGCCATGTTGCCCAGGCTAATTATTCTTGGTGGAATTAAAATTACTTGATTTATTGGACAGTTTGAACTTTTGGCATAATGTATCCAAATAGCTCAGAGAAATACATGAAATTCTGTTTGTCTCTGTGCGAGACAAGTGCTGATCTTGGTTGGGAAAAGGTGCTCGTAGAGGCTGTTGGCTGAGTGCCAGGGATGCAGCCGTGAGCAGAGCAGGCTCGGTCCTCAGCCCCACTGCAGCCCGGCAGAGAGGAAGCATGTCATGTGAGCAGCTATGGTGAGGCAGCATGTTCATGGGAGGGGGCACACCGCCGGGGGGCCCAGACTAAGAGACCTTCCAGAAGAGGTGAGTGCTGTAAGAACTGGAGGACGCGGAGGAGTCGGGGCAGGAGGGCACCTTCTCACATCAGCACCCTGTGGGCCTCTTGTGCCTCACCTAGGCCAGGCCCTGGCCAGGGAAAGCGGGAGTGAATGGGGACCAGCATGACCCACTCTAAGAAAGGAATGATGTTTTAGCATGGAGCGGGGGACACGGAGGATGAAAGAGGGCAAGTTGCCCGAGGTCGACAATTCTGAAAATTTTTTCCGTGCTGCCTGCTGGAAGGAAAAGGTGATGAGCTAGGCTGGTGAATTTCTCTGAGACTAAAGTGGAATGATCTCCACTTTCGGTTTTCAATTTCCCACTGTCCGTTGAGTATATACTCTGCACCGTACACTATTCTAGGAGCTGGGAGGTGATAAACAATCAAACAAAACATCTGGAAGGACATGCTCCTTGACATTCAGGATCGCACAGCCTTGCTGGGAGACGGATCCCCTAAGGGAAACAGTTACACTGCACTCAGAGGCAGTGCTGGGGCCGGGCCAGTGAGACAGAGGAGGACCTTGAGCTCTGTGGGAGTTCTCAGCAGAAGGCCCATGTGGCTGGGAGTTGAAGAAGGCTTCATAGAGGCGGCGGATCTGTCCTGGGTTCTGAAGAAATGGGTAGTGGAAGTAAGGGAGGTGTTCTGGCGGCGGGGGGGACTGTGTGGACAATGGCCTGGCCCTAGGAGCGAGGAGGTGTGAGAGGGCCCTGAGGGAAGCAGGGCCTGGCTGTAGTGAAACTTTCTGGAAAATGCTGGGAGATAGGCATGGATACCCAGGGCTGCAGCGGTTACAGATGGCCCTAGTGGCTACATGCAGAGTTTTACGATGTTTTAAGAGCTAATGATGAATGCCAGGGCGGGACACACATGTGCACAGCACACACGTGTGTTCCCATGGCCCACACCTGTGAGCCGGCCCCTGGGCCCTCTGAGGCAGGAGCTTCCCGCCTGGGTTTCTGTGCAGGGCTCAGCGTCAGTCATGCTGCCCTGCATCGTGGGCACAACTGTCCCTTATCCACCAGTGGGTGTTTCGAACATCAGCATCTGTGATTTAGGTGACACTCATTCTGGAGAGACCATGCTGACCCATGAACTTGAGTTTGCTGATCTTGACTAGCCTGATTAGGAAAGACAGAGGCCCCCACCCCAAAGGCAGTGAAAGGTCTGAGGGAGGCGAAGTGGGCCATTGTCATGGAGCAGCCTGGCCACCACTGTTAGTAGCAGCTGCTTGCCCCAGTGGATGTCACTTCCGACTCAGCACAGCGTGTCCTGTGCGTCTTGCCTGGCCCAGGGAGTAGCCCAATCGCAGCGTAGGTGCAAGGTGCAGGGCACACACTGGACACATTGGGTGTGGCCTGACCTTGCCCATCTCGAAGTAGAAGTGATGTCTTTGGCTTCACAACATACTGAACCTTTCTTTATTTGTTGATTGATTCAACAAATATTTATTGAGAGCTTGAGGGGTTTCCATCTAAGCCCTGAGGGGCTGGGGTAAGTATGGTCCTCACAGGGCAGATGTTGTCTAGTGGAGAGAAACAGATGCATGGTCAGGAGCAGATCCCTGATAAATGCCATGCGAGGGGTGGCACAGAGGAATGAAGCAGGGCAGGGCTTGGGGTGAGTGACCGGGCTGGTCAGGGCGAGCTTCTCTGAGGAGGCGACATTTGAGAACACATCTGAATGGCACAGAGAAGTAAGATGCATTGTGATCTGGGTGGAGATCGTCCCCATCAGAGGAACCCTCAGGTACACAGGCTCTGCAGTGGGAAGCCACCGGTGGCAGGGCAGTGCCTGGTGAGGGAGGGCGGGAGCTGCCGAGCCCCGGAGTGAAGGCTGCCTGTAGACGTCACTGAGAGGCTTGGGTAGTGAGTGTGGCGGGAATCCATTGGCGGGTTCTGAGCAGGGAGTGTCACCACCTGACTACGGGGTGGGATGGGAGACTTGTTTGGAGGCTCTTGCAGATGATCCAGGGGAGACCACAGTGGCTGGAGCCAAGGCAGGCAGGTTCTGGCTGCATTACTGTATGTGGTGGGGCTTGCTGATCAACCTCATGTAGGAATGAGTGAGCGAGAGATGGGGGTGGGGTGGGGGTGGGGAGTGTGTGGTGGGGGAGGCGATGCGGGAGGGGAGAGGAGGGAGAAAGGGAGGAAGACTCCCAGCCTTCTGATCAGAGCAGCTGGGTGACTGTCGGTACCATTCCTGAGAAGGGGGAAGTGGGAGGAGGAACAGATTTTGGGGGAGTTAAGAATTAATTTCTGGACCCGTCCAGTTGGAGAGGCATATTGGACATCAGAGTGGGGATGCTCCAGACTGGATATGTGAGTGTGAAGTCAGGGAAAAGGTCAGGCTGGAGAAACAGACACACGATCTGAGTGTCGTGGATGGTACTGTTGGTTGAGGTGCTGGGTGGGGTGGAGTTGGTGTTGGAGGAGGCACCTGAAGACTGAGTCCTGTGCTCAGCTTCCTGATAAATAGCCCATCACCCTTGGACTATGGTTATTTGTGGACTTGTCATCTCTCCTCTACTATAAGCTCCTTAATGTTTGGGACCCTGTCTGATAAATCTCTGCTTTTTAGTCCCTTAATAGTGGGGAAACTAGCTGAACTAACAGCTGAGACCCATGAGCTTGGAGTCCAGGGTTCAGGGTACCCAGTGAGACCCCTGCACCCGGAGATTTTGAAGCCTGAACTGAAAATCAGATCTATCTTTTAATCACCACATACTCTTGAAAAGGAAGCTCATTAAACATAAATATTTTAAAATTATTGTAAGATAGACTGTACCTTTATTTTGGGAAAACAGCCAAATTGGCTGTTTATTGGTAAAGGATTTAGTTTAATTTAGAGATATTTACATTTTCTACTATATCCCCAATCTTTAAGGTTCATTAAAAATCATTTAATAATTGACATTTTTGTAATGTTTTCCAATTTACAAAACAATTTTGCAAATGGCTGTTTGATTTAGTCATCACATTTTTTGATGCAAGTAATAACAGAAATACCTGGTGTTCAGCATTTTATGATGCAAAACACTTTGATTTATGTGCATGATCTCATTTGATATCTGTATTCTTGCTATTCATTTCCGTGAGACTCACGCTTCAGTAAAAGCCACCGTCCTCTGTATGTGACGTCCCGGCTCACATTTCTGTGTCTGTGTGGGTGTAATCTGAACATCATAGAGGCTCACGTTTTCACGTGGATGCATGCGTCACTTTCTGTCTGGAACTTCCTTCCTGTCTTATCCCACCGAGGAATTTCTACTTACCCTTCACCCTGTGAGTAGACTTTGTACCTCTCTTAGAAGAAAATGAGGCTGAGATGAGTTTAGGGAAGAGTCCGAGGGGAACGTGCCTGAACCGTTTGTTCCTCCAGCGTGTGGGCGGCCAGGTGTCCTGTTGGCCCCGTAGGGTTTAAACCACAGTTTGGTGGCCGTGGCTCTGTCTCCGCTCAGCTGGCACCTCCCGAGTCCTGCATGGAGCCATCCAGAGTCCTGTTCTTTGGTATGTATGGTTCCATTCCTGAATGAAAAGAACACAACTTCCTAGAAGCAAACAAATGAACACCACAACAGCCAGCTTCATTCTCGCAAGATCGCTGCTGCTGGAAGGAAAACCTGAAATGCCTTTGGTTTGTGCAGAGACATTCCAGTCAAGTTTTTTCAGGTGCATTTTTTACAGTTACCCATCTGCTGACAGCTCATTTTCCCCTCTACCTCCCTCCACCCCAAGCCATCAGCCCCACTCCTTGCCTTCCCCTGCCTGTTCCCGGCTCCATCATTCTGCTTGGCACCCAGAATCCCTGGATCCACACTGGACACCGCACACACCTTCTCCCTCATCTGCCAGTCAGCAAGCCTTGGAGATTCTGAGCTGATTGACTTCTGTGTCTTCCCCCTCCCCGGCCAAGAACATAAGCACGATTTTATGTCCCTTGGTCTCCCCTCAACAGCCCCCATCGCATGGCTATGATCGAGAATTGAATTTTGGGTTATGATGAATATGTTTTCTTTGATCTTAGCTTTTTAAAAAAAGACAACACAAATTGGTCCTTGTATTTGGTCACCTTTACTTCACATCATTCTCACAGCAACTCTCGGATTTGCTGTTCCTCTTATTTAACCACGTCCTCTAAAAATGTTCTTGGCGTGGGTCTCTGTGTGGCAAATCTCCTGAGGCCTTGTAAGCCTGAGGACATTTTAATCTCGTCCTTTCTGTTTACATGAGGGTCTGGCTGGCTTTAATGTTCTTTCCTTCTAGATTTTGAAAATATCAGCATCTTTCCTGTCTGTGTTGCTGCTGAAAGGCCCCAGTCAGTCCTGTCCTGCTAGACGGTACGGCCAGGTCTTCCTCGCCAGCGCCTTTAGGATGTTGTCTGTGACCTTGGGTGTCGCACCCAGGTGTCTGCTGGCGAGTTTTCCTGTAGTTTCTGTTCTTTGGCATCCGTGGACTCTTTTACCTGTGGCTTGTCCTCTTTCCTCAATTCCGGGAAATTAATTTTCATGATTTCTATACATATTTCCTCCTTCCACTCTTACTATAACTTCCTTTTGGGATTCTTTTTGCCGGTGTTGGCACATCTGCTCACCCTCATCTCTCAGCTCTTCTTTTGCGGAGCCTGTTTCTTTCTTCCTCTCTGCTTTCCTCTAAGGGCGTTCCTCAGTTTTCTCTCCAAACAGCAGCTTGCACCTGCTCCGTGTCCATTCTACGATTCACCCCTATCGTGATCTTCCTTTCCACGACTTGAGTTTCACATCAGTATTTCTACTGCTTCTGTTTTATGGTTTCATATTCTTGTTTCATACTGGGAATATCTGCCATCTCTTTGATGGCATTTTTCATATTTGTGTGTGAATTCTTGGTCTGTCTGTTGCCACCCTTCAGTGCCTTGCTGTTTGGCCCCTGGGAGCAGTTGTTTTGGGGGCGCCCTCTCCTTAGGACCATCGTCAGTCCCCCACTTCCCTAGTGAGGCTTCTGCATGTTCCTGATTTACTCCTGGGGATTCTGGCACTGGCTGTCCAAGTCCACCAGAGGGGACTGACTGTCCCCAGGCCCGGGCAGGAGGAGAACAGAATTCCAAGCATTGGATTTCCCATGGAAGCCTCGGCTCCAGGTGGGCCCACCAGCTCCCCAGGTGCAGCTCCGCCATGCCTCTCCCAGGCTCCTGTCTTGATGCCTCCAGGGTCGGTCTCAGGCAGCAGCTCTCGGGATGGGACCCAGGAGAAGCAGCAGCTTGTCAGCCAGGAGCTTGTCAGAAATGCCACACACAGGCCTTATCCAGGCCTCCTGAGCTGAGAGCTCTGCAGTGGGGTCCAGCACTCTGAAGCTGGCCCTCTGGGCAGCTCTGACGCCCAGCTCTGCGGAGGGATAGGTTCTGCAGATTCCTCCTTTCCATGCCCCCTGCATTTCTTCTCTTCTTCTGCTCCTGCGCTTCCTGCCCTAATTCATTCCTTCATCTCAGGCTCTTGCAGAAGCTCTGAGCCCCCTCCTACAGGGGCAGTTCTTCCTCAGTCACATCCTGGCCACAGCTGCCCGCTCACTAGTGCTAAAACATAGCCCTTAACCCCTCTTCCTTGGAAATCTTCATTCTGATGAAATTAATGATAAATGCTCCTCCCCGGAATTCAAGGCCTTTTGGAAACCGCCCCTGTCCTGCGCAATCACAGCTGTGCCTGCACCTCACCCCCAGCGACTGTCAGCTCCCCTCCCCGCCCTGGGTTCTGGCCTTTTTACAGCACCGTATATGATGAAATCCCACTTACCCTGCTGACCCTGTTGCAAGTTCCTCCAGCTCTGTGAAGCCTGCAGCTGGGTTCAGCCTTTCTCCTCCTGGGACCCCAGCCCTTTGCACTTCTCTTGTCATATTTAGCTTTGTAGGCTTCTGTGTGCTTCCTGACTTTGGGGAGGCAGAGACTTCCTTTTGCTTATTTTTATCTAATGCGTTGCCTACCTCATTGTCTTATGCATATAGAGGCTCAGCATTGAATTAATTGCATCATTTTTTAAATAAACTAGTGAAGGAGTACCTGCTGAAAAGGATTACTGAGTAAAAAGTAGACTAATGTTAGTCTTTTGGTGCTTATAAAAATGCATATTATTTGCTAATAAATCCTGGTTTGTTTTCCAAGTATTGTTATAACAATATGGGCCAATTTGTATTAATTTTAGCTGTTATTAGTTAAAATTAATTGAACACTAACCAAGAGTGTAACGTGTTCTCAAGAGCCTCTGAGCACTTGTATATAATTAAAAATACACTTTAATTAAAAAGTCTAAAAGTGGAAAGCAAGTCTAAACCTGGAAGAGCAGCTCCCGTTGGGTTTAATTGGCCCGTTTGGATAACACTTGCTTACGATGAGCCTTGTTTCTCTGGCAGTCCGTGCACTAGTCACAGCGTATGCACAAATAGCCCAAGCCCTGTGCTGCTGGTCCTCAAGTCTCTATCTCATTTCTTCTTTCTGTTTTTACAGATTATTTACAATGAATGGGCATCTTTTGGGCGACTCAAAGGATTTGCAAGACAATCACTTTTATGTTGCCGTGGGACTGGAGACCTTCAAATATTTTCCTTACTGGAAGTCTCCAAGGGTGCCCAGTGAGGTCCAACAGTGAGCATGCTTCGTACCTTTCTTCCCTGAGTTTTGGAAAAAAATTAGCATTTTCCCCACTATCTCTCCCAAATAGGTCCAGTTCAGCTATTGGTTATTTTTCAGTAATGAAATGTAATATTCTTATTTAATATATGATACAGTTTTAGATCTTAAAAATGAGGCGTAGGGGAACTGCTCTTGTCTGATGTATTCACAAGGACAGCAAGATCTACACTGAGTTCACTGCTTTTCTCTGGGATACCAGGAGTCTTAGAAATCGGGAGTTGAAACGTGCGATATAGCTTGAGAGCCGATTCTAGGCACAGTTATGCCTGCCCGTGATGCACCCAGCATGATGCTTTGTTTTCTTAATTTGGCATGCTTCCCCGTATCTAAAATATAGAATTTGTGCTGGGTGTCGGTCTCTCCTGGTGAAAAGGGCCATGATTTTTGTAGTAATCCTGGGCATGGCTAAACGGATGCCCCACTGTGTGTGTGTTTATGGACATGAGGTGAAGGATGCTGAGATGGGTGGTTCCGAAGCCCATCTGTGGGATTCTTCATCCTTAATTGTTTAGCCCTGACAGGTGTGTTTGAAATGCATTTCGCGTAGGACACGACTTGAGGGCTTACTAGGAACCTTCCCAGAGCTAGTTCTTTGTCAAGTTTTCAATGATCATTATCTTGAGCAAAGAAGAAGAGCTGCCATTTTTCATCTCATGGTGGAGCAGGACAGATGGTTTGAACACCATGCGGGTGGCCAGCCTTCCTCTACCCTTTAGGTTTTGTGGTACGAGCGCTTTCTGCATTTGGAGAGGTTGAACCTCCACTGAGGGTTCAGCGTCCGGGGTGGCCTCCTCCCATTCTGGTTCACGTGCTGCTAGGGTTTGTACCTCAAGGCCAAGAGAGGCTCCCTTTGTCCTGTCTACCAAGGACGACCCCACAGCAGTTTGATATCCAGGCAGATGGTTAGGTTAGAGTCCCACCTGTGTGCCTGGCACACATGGATATTTCTTGATTTTATTGACTTAATTCATGCTAATAGTCCTAATAGCACAGTGAGGAGGAACACTGCGGGGCTGTGGAGTTGAGTTGTTCTTTCTATCTGCCCCCCACGTGTTTCCCACCTCTCAGCGCGTTTTGCTTTTGGCCATTATCTGTTCATTGGGAAGCCCTGACGGGGTCTGACTGGCTTAAATATCTTTTCCCCTTGCCGAAGTTGTTGAGCTTAGGGTCAACAGGAGGCCACATGCAATCACTCAGGGACTGAAGTTCATGCGGCTTACACAGAATAGACCAAGGAGGTGCCCTGAATTTGCAGAGAATCCTGGGATAGAAACATTTCCAAATTTGAGTAGCAGCTATTGGAGAAAGCCTCGCTGGAGAGGAATTAGAAATGGGATGCCTGCACTTGCAAAGGCAGCAGGTGGACAGGGGCTCTTTGCTGCAGTAGAAGGAAGATGGGCCATCTGATTTCTAGGAAGGAAATTGAACAGATTCCTGGGGCGTTTTCTGCTCCCGAGGCCCGGAAATCATTGTTGCCATGAGCCGTGTCCTCTGTGGACAGCCTGCTCCTCCTCGTGGTCACTTCCCTCCTAAAGACAAGGCTGCAGCCTGCATTTTTTAGAGATGACTTAGGGCCGGGCTTTACATTTCAAGTTGACCATCTTTTGTCTTGCAGAAGGTATGCGAATGTTGAAAAAAACTCACAGAGAAAGAAAAAAGTAAGTAACTTTTTAAAACAAGTAAGTAACTGGTTTCTGATTCTGGTGTCTTCTGGCATTAACAAGGGCACAGCGCGCGGTGAGGGCCCGAGCTGTAAACAGAGCTTCCTGGGCCAGCATCCGTGCCAGGCTTATAAAGAAAAATCAGGTGCACTTCTGAGAATGGTGTGAATAGGAGAGGAAGTTTATGTTTGGAACACAGAATCCAGACCTGAGAGTCACACATAGGTATTTATAATGCAACCCAGTAGGTGTGAAGACATAAACATATTTGAACTTTTACGGGATAGGGAGGAGAGTAACTGATTCAAGCTTGGCATGAGTGGCAGTGGGCTCTGGCGGTGGGTGGGAGGAGGACATTCCAGGCAGATGTGACAGTAAGGCAGCAGTGGGAGAAGCAGCTCACTGCATGTGCGCGTGTGTGAATACATATGCGTGTGTATGTATGGGTGCATGTGCGTGTATAAATACATGTGTGTGGAGGCATGTGTGTATGTGTGGATGCATGTGTGTGTATGGATGCATATGTGTGCGTGGGTGCATATGAATACATGTGAGTGGATGCATATGTATGTGTCCATGGATGCATGTGTATGTGTGGATGCATGTGTGTGCATATGAATACATGTGTGTATAGGTGCACATGCATGTGATGCATATGTGTATATACATGTGTGTATGGGTGCATGTGTATGTATGGATGCAGATATGTATGTATTTAAATACATTAAGTGTGTATGGAGGCATGCACGTGTATGTATGAATGCATGTGTGTGTATGGAGGCATATGTATGCATGTGTGCACAGGAGTACATGTGTGTATGAATGCACGTGCATGTGTGTATGTATGAATGTGTAGGGATGTATGTGTGTGCATATGACTACGTGTGTGTACCTATGGATGCATATGTGTGTATGTATGGATGCATATGTGTTGGTATAAAAATACATATGCATGTTTGGAGGTGTGTGTATGGATGCATATGTGTGCATGTGTGCATGAGTACACATGTGTATGTATGGATGCATGTGTGTATGTATGCATATGTATGTGTCTGTGACTACATATGTGTGTGTACATTTGGATGCATATGTGTGTGGATGTGTGTATGGATGCATATATGTTGTATGGATATGTTGCCTGCATATGTTGTATGGATGTGTATGTGGATGCATATGTGTTGGTGTATAAATACATATGTATGTTTGGAGGTGTGTGTATGGATACGTATGTGTGCATGTGTGCATGAGTACATATGTGTATGTATGGATCATGTGTATATGGATGCATATGTGTGCACATGTGCATATGAATACATATATGTGTATGTATGTATTCACATGCATATGTAAGTATGGATGCATATGCATGCGTATAGAGGCATATGTTTGTATGGATGCATACATGGGTATTCATATGGAAACATTTGTGTATGGGTGCGCGTGTGTGTATGGATGCATTTGTGTGTGGATGCCGGTGTACCTATGTGTATGGATGCGTGTGTGTGTGTGTGTGTGTGTGTGTGTGCTGATCACACAGTTTGAAGTTGCAGCATAAAGCATGAGGAAGAATGACAAGGAGGTATCAGGATCCAGGACTAGGAAGATTTGCAGAAGCTGGGTCCTAGAGGGGCTTACCAGTCCTTGTAACTGTTTACGTGATCCTCCTATATCCCCGATCATCCTATGAAAACTGCCTTTTAGTGGTTCTATTGACATTAATATTTATTCAACAAAGCTATTGAACGCGTACTCTTTCCAGTGCCTGTCTGCCTGGCTCGCTGGCTCAAGTCCCCTCCCTACTGTGACACGCTGGCTTTGAGGGTCCACATTTTCCTCGTCTTTCCTTCCCCAGTAACTAACAGGTAGCCCTGGGCTTTGCTTTTCTGCTGTTGCAGCTCAGATTTCATGATTGCCATTTTAATCACTCTCCTGCAAATAGCTTTGACTTTCTCACCCGTGAGCCACCGTGTGCACCTGGCAAGTGTTCAGCCCTGGGTGAGCCCAGCCTGCACTTCCTTTGCACTTGCACTAATGCAGCGTGGTGTTGCTGGAAATAACGACACTGCTGACCTGAGTCTTCACGCTGAGTTCATGACCACGGTCCTTATCCAACTTCATTCACTGATTAAGCCTGATGTTTTAAAAAATGTTTTTCTGAATACATTTTGCCAAGTTTTATTGGAGATTTCTGCATGTCTGCTCTTGAGTGAGCTTAGCCTGTCTGACTTCTTTCTCATGTTGTCCTTCTCTGGCTTTTGTTGCCAAGGCTTTTCTTCTGAATCGACTCTTATTATTTTTTGTAGCTTCTTGAGTTGAATGATTGCCTTATTTATTTTAGATTTTCTTCCTCTAAGAAACACATTTTAAAATTAGGTGTTTGTTGAATGGATGAATGAAGGATGATCATTGAGATTACAGAAATGATATGCCTTACTCTGTTTATCGTTCCTTATATAAAGGTCTACATCTGTAAAGATGTGTTATCTTAAAACTCAGTATTAATTTTTTTGGCCTCATTTTGAAGAGTGGGTGTGTTTCTAAGAATGAAAAGAATTCCACACACAGAACTTCCCTGAGGCTGGAATTTATGATGACTTGCAGCAACTTAGCCATTTATGATAAATGTGTTTGTTTCTTTACTTGCTTGCCCCAGGTTTTCCATTTCTAACTTGTTAAGCCTTTTATCTATTTTCTATGTGAATTGCTACAACATCTTTTTGGAAAAGAAGGTACAAAATTAAAAAAAAAATACAGGAGTGCTCGTCATTAAGATATTGCCTTGTGGAATATGGGGGGCTGTTGGGATCCTTGGCAGTGTGCACATTCTAATAACATCAGCCAATCAAAGTATCAGCTTTCTTTAAAATTGGATGCTGGATTTTCTTTTAAATTTGCAAGCTTAAAGAAAGTGCCTAGAATACAAAGCAGAAAGTCTTTCTTGACCCTTCAATGAACATATCACAAACATGACCTAGAACTTGTGACCCACAGGATATCAGGCCCGAACGGGGCACTTGTTGATTCATCTGGTTGTCCATGAAGCTGTGTTGAGGTGTTGGCAGCATGCTAAGCACACTCCGCTAGCACGAGAGACACAAAGATGAGTGGAGTGTAAGTTTCCACCTTGGAGAAGGCAGAGTGTTGATAAGCATGGGAGTAACCCTAGCAGACCTCATGCAGCCCTTCTGCTTAGTAAATTAAATCCCAGTAATTAAATCACCCCAGATTCCACCAGCACCAACCTCCCCACCTCCACAGTTCCAACAGATCATTGATGCCTCTCCTATAAGCTGTTTAACTTCCACACCTGCCTATGTCTCCCCATCAACACTGCCCAATGGAGTCAGGAAGAAACACCTGATACCTATGGGGGGAAAGCTCTGTGAGAGTGGGCAGGTAGGGGGTCAGGGGAGCTGGGCTCCTCAGGAAGATGTTTTTATTTGCAGGGATCCAGATTTAAGCAAGGGAGTACAATGGACTATATCTACTTGATACTCATTACTACTGATGGAATAAATTGTATGGACTGAAAAGGGAGCAAAATAGGGAGGGGCTGGTCCTGAGCAACTATGACATTCCCAGTGAGGTGACAGGTGGAGCAGAGCAGTGGGACTGGAGAGATGCTGTGTATCATTGATTCTATGGAAGGCATATTCCCACATCCCTACATCCCTGGAACAGGTGCATCTGACGTCGACAGTGTCTCAGGACTCCTGTGGGCAGTCATGTTGCAGGTGCTGGTTGCTCATGGATAAACTTGGCTATAGCTGCTCATTTGACTGTGTCTTCAATTGAATTGTGTGCGGGGTTGATTCTGTACATGTTGAGTTTAACTACTGTGTAAAATATCCTCAAAATGATTTTTCTGTGAGAATTGAAACAAAAAGTTATTATATGCACGGAAAGGCCTAAAAGTAGAACATCATGATGCAAATTTGCTATCAATTGAATATATTCTTCTTCAATTCCATCTATTCTTGCAGAGTGACAACCAGCTCTTGTGTAGGACCTGAGACAGGGAGGTTGACACACAAAGTTGCAGCTGCCCGTGTCAGTGATCTACATGGTATAACAAGCCACCCCCAAACCCAGGTGCTTCAGGCAACAAGGGTTTATGATTTCTCTAAGTTCTGTGGGTTGGCTGCACAGGTCTTGGGCTGGTTTCACCTTGGTTGCTTATGAGGCTGTGTTCAGCGGGGCATCCTTCCCAAGCTGCATGCAGAAGCACTGATGCCTTTGACTCGGAGTCAAAAAGTGGCTCAGAAGTGTCAGACTCTGGATGCAAAATCTTGGAGGCTATTCAGGTGATTTGTTTCTGTTGTTTTCTCATTTTTCTTTACGTACAAGCATGCTGTGTCATAAAAATGAGTGTCTAAATGGTTCTAGAAGGGCTTCTTCAGTAAGTAGAAAATAGAACTTCTAGGAAATTAAAGCACGCTGACATGCTTTAAATAGCACTTCCTTTCTTTCTTAGTAGTACATAAAATAGCTACGTGTTTGCAGTATGATTCATGGAATCTTGATTCAAAGAAGTGAGATGGAGAATAACAGAAAGTAATGTGGCACCTCGAGATGACTGTGGAGGACATGGGAGAAGTCAAGGCCGACCTCAGGATTCCAGGGATGGCGGGAGGGTGGTGCATTCAGGAGCTGGGATCAGGTCTGCAGGAGGAGGAAGCAGGACTTTGGGTTGCACACTTGTGTGAGAAGTTGCTTTGCTCTAGACGAGCACATTTATTACACGAGAGTGAAGGGAGGCATGAGAGATGATATCCTTGCATAAAAGTATTTTCGATGTCAAGCCAAATTCCTTGCGTGTCCAGCAGAGGATACATCTGCTTCCGTGTTTGTCTGGGATTATCACTGTGGATTCTCTGTGGAATAGAAGGATGGGCCTCCTTCGCATCTAACTGATGTCTGTGAAGTGGGTGACATCTCGTCTACGTGTGATGACATTTTTCCTTAGTAAACTAACTGCTGCCATCAAGGCAAAGCTGTAGTGTTTTAAGAGCAGGCGTCTGGCCTCTGATGTCTGCACTTGGAATCCCAGCTGTACCTAACATTCCAGTGGCTTGACTGGACCTCCCCTCTGTGGGTCTCAGGGAAAGCTGACTCCCTCCTCTCTTCCCTCTTATTTTACTCTTCTCTGTCATCAGACTTCATTCCAAGGCCATGAAGTTCTAATTTAAGCTGTTGGAGCTGCACTGTCCAGAATGTTTGAAAGATGTGAGAGCACAGCTCTTCGTCTCTTAGTTCTCAGTTTCCATTTTGAATAGAAGAAAATATTTTTTTCTTAACTTAGCAAACAAACTTGCATTTGCACTGTTAAAAATGCCCATTTCCCTACCATTTGACCCAGCAATCCCATTACTGAGTATATACCCAAAGGATTATAAATCATTCTACTATAAAGACACATGCACCCATATGTTTACTGCAGCACTATTTACAATAGTAAAGACTTGGAACCAACCCAAATGCCCATCAGTGATAGACTGGATAAAGAAAATGTGGCACATATACACCATGGAATACTATGCAGACATAAAAAAGAATGAGTTCATGTTCTTTGCAGGGACGTGGATGAAGCTGGAAACCATCATTCTCAGCAAACTAACACAGGAACAGAAAACCAAACACCACATGTTCTCACTCATATGTGGGAGTTGAACAATAACACATGGACACAGGGAGGGGCACATCACACACTGGGGTCTGTTAGGGGGTTGGAGGAAAGGGAAGGGAGAGCATTAGGACAAATACCTAATGCATGCAGGGCTTAAAACCTAGATGATGGGTTGATAGGTGCAGCAAACCACCATGGCACATGTATACCCATGTAACAAACCTGCACGTTCTGCACATGTATACCAGAACTTAAAGTAAAATTAAAAAAAAAGAGCCCATTTCCCAAGGAAATGGCAAAAAAAAAATCATGAATGCAGTTTTACTTATTAGCACATCTGAAATATACTTTGAAAATAGCCTGCATTATTCTATTGGTTCACTTCACTTATTGCTTGATTGAAATATTTGAGCATTGGAAAGTATGTCATTATGAGTCTGCCAGTATCCTGTCTGGCACAATTAACTGGAACTTTCAGTCCAATGAAAGTAATTGAATGAAGCTACTCATTATATAGCATTCAGTTTTATAGGAATTGCATTTACTGTGATTTTATAGCTATTGCCTTCCAAAGAAGAAATGCTAATTTGATAAATGTTTAAAATTGCATTCACATATTAAAATGAATGTTTTATGGTGCAGGCTTCTGTGAGAAATCAGTAAATAGTTAATAAGCATTGTATTTATATCACATCTGCAATCAGAACATTAATATTAAATCCTTCTGGGCATAGAGCACAAGTGTTGGTAGTGAACAGTAATGAAAAGGAGATACAGCATATAAATTAAGGAGGTGCGTGCGTATGTGCGTGAAAACAGTTGCAGAGGCACGGGCAGTACCAGACTGAGATCCACACTTTAATAACCTGTTCTGACCAGTAAAGTTCACTGTGAAATGAGTGCTTTGGAATTGACGTTTGCTGGCTAATCACGTCAAGGCTGGAGCAATATCTCATAACAATCAAGGCCGCAATTGTTGTCATCTTTTAGCAGCCTGAGGATGCGACAGCCAGGTTCAATGTTAGCAAATCTTCCACTTTAATAAATGTTCAAAGCAGGCCTGGCTCATTGGTAGAAGACCTTGACCCACTTGGGATGGAGCTGGGACTTTCACATGGGAACTTTTTGCTGTCAGCGTTTGTCATTTCTTACCTGAGGATGGACTGACTCTGAAATAGGTTGTTACTGTCCTTCAATTAGGCAAACTGACTCATCCCAAGTTACCCTGGGAGGCTGCCTTTTGTGTGCCTGAGTTAGACGGTCTCTTATAATAGCATTAAAATATAGCTGGATTAATTGAAATAGGCTCTGGAGAAAAATAAGTCTTTAAAGCACTGCAGAGAAATAAAACGAACATGCCTCAGGTTCATTTTCTGAAAGCATTTTCAGTAGGGAGAAAGATGAATGAAATTGAGAAGCGGTACCTGTCCCCTTTGTAAATAGAGCTCCCATTGATTTTGGAGGGCTCGAGACTTGAGATGGAGAGAAATGTGGGTGTAAGACATGAGGTTCATGCATGCTTCCTTGTGAAAGCCATGGATTCTTGCTTGATCCATGTTTTCTTGCTTGATCCTTTTTTTTTTTTTTTTTTAACCAAGTGCTGCTGCAGATCCATGTTGTTCTGACAAAAGCCATCTGGAGTGCCACGCACTTTGTCCTGCTCCTGTCCTTGGAAACTTGCAGGCCGGAAGGAGAAATGGCTGTGTAAGTGGAAAACCACAAGGCATGTGGCCGTGGAACTATTCATAACGTGGTGTAGTGTGCAGAGGGGATATTGGGGGAAGGAAGCTGTGTGTATTCATTCATTCTTACACTGCTATAAAGAAATATCTGAGACTGGGGAATTTATAAAAAAAAGAGATTTAATTGGCTCATGGTTCTGCAGGAGGCATGGGAATAGCATCTGCTTAGCTTCTGGGGAGGCCTCAGGGAGCTTCCAATCATGGCAGAAGGTGAAGGGAAGTAGGCGTCTCACATGGCAAACACAGGAGCAAGAGAGGAGTCGGGGGGAGCGGGGGAGGTACCACACACTTAACCTGATCTCGTGAGAACTCACTCACTGCTGTGAGGACACATCAAGCTATCAGAGGTCCACCCCCATGACCCAAACCCCTCCCACCATGCTCCACCTCCAAGGATGGGGATCACAATTCAACATGAGATTTGGGCGGGGACAAACATCCAAACTAAATCAGTGTGGGAACAAGACGACCTTTGAGCTGAGTCTTGGAGGATGTGTAGGAGAGTTCTCCAGGTGGCTGAGAGGAGGTAGCTGTTTTGGAGAGAGTAGGGCTTTAGGGGAACTGACAAGCTGGGGAACAGCAAGCGTGTGTGAGGCTGCCTGGGAAGGGGATGGGGAGGCAGGCTGGGCCTGGGTGAAAGGCTGAGTGTTGGGGGGCGGTGGTAAGAGTTTGGACTTCATCCTGAGGGGACGTGGACCTTGAGTGCTTGGGTTACGTCTGTACACTGCCCACTGATTCTCCTGAGAGAGCCCCTCCACACCCCTCCCCTGGACCACCATTGATGCCCAACCACTGCCAGTGTGTGTCCAAGTCACACCTGTTCCACTCACTCACAGAGGTTCGCTCTGGCATTTGGATGAGCACTGGCTGACTGCCAGCCTGGCTCTGAGATCCCTCCCTGTCTGAAGGGCTGTGGTCCCCAGCACAGCCCCAGGAGGCAGGCACCATCTCCATTCTATCGCACCTCAGAGAGACCTGAGGCCACACAGCTGACGTGGCGGGCCTGCGACCCAGCGCTGGTGAGCACGGCTCGGGATGTCACCCAGCTCAGGAGCTCCCACTGCCGGCCAGGCTCCTAGAATGGTCACGGATTTTTCTTTTCCTTCTTTTTTTTTTTTATTGAATAATTTCCAACATCCTTTTCAATAATATATATTTTCTTAAATTATTATTATACTTTAAGTTTTAGGGCACATGTGCACAACGTGCAGGTTTGTTACATACGTATACATGTGCCATGTTGGTGTGCTGCACCCATTAACTCGTCATTTAGCATTAGGTATATCTCCTAATGCTATCGCTCCCCCGTCCCCCCACCCCACAACAGTCCCCGGTGTGTGATGTTCCCCTTCCTGTGTCCATGTGTTCTCATTGTTCAATTCCCACCTATGAGTGAGAACATGCAGTGTTTGGTTTTTTGTGCTTGCGATAGTTTGCTGAGAATGATGGTTTCCAGCTTCATCCATGTCCTTACAAAGGACAATGAACTCATCATTTTTTGTGGCTGCATAGTATTCCATGGTGTATATGTGCCACATTTTCTTAATCCAGTCTATCATTGTTGGACATTTGAGTTGGTTCCAAGTCTTTGCTATTGTGGATAGTGCCACAATAAACATACGTGTGCATGTGTCTTTATAGCAGCATGATTTATAATCCTTTGGGTATATACCCAGTAATGGGATTGCTGGGTCAAATGGTGTTTCTAGTTCTAGATCCCTGAGGAATTGCCACACCGACTTCCACAATGGTTGAACTAATTTACAGTCCGCCGTAACTGAAGCCTCCTTGCCCTCGACCCTGGCTCATACGCAGGCTTTCGTATCTTTGTCCAGCTCTGGGTCACCAATGCGAGAGCACCCGCCAAGGTGGCCCTAGTCCCACTTCGCTGCACGGGGTCTCTAGTCTCACAGCCCTTTACTCTTACCTGCTTTCTTCTCTCCCTGGAATATATGTCCTACTGTTGATTGTTCCCGTTGTCTGACTGTAAGCACCATTTTCTCTGTAAAGCCATTTTTGGGCTTATTCCAGCATCCTTCACAGCCCACCCTTTAGAATGGACTCTGTTATTTTGGGCTGGACACAAAACCAAGTGAGGCACTTGCTCTTGGTGCTACCTGTGCGTTTCTCTCTGCTGTGCTCTCCGGGGTAGAGCCAGGCCTGTGCGTTTCTCTCTGCTGCGCTCTCTGGGGTAGAACCGTGCTCTTTAGTCATGTATTTTCCAGCTGGATACCTTGTAGACAGGCAGTAGGCGATTATTGAGGGAATGAAGGAATTCACCCACCAGAGCTGCTCAGTGACTGTTGAGGATGCTACTGCTCAGATATAGAAAATTGGAATAAAATTTGAATCCTGTTTTATTGCAACCTTTGCAGATGTTTAGTCTGTTAGCATGGTAGTTAACAAGAGCAGACTAAATTAGAATTGTAATGTAACCAGAGGAGGCATCGACTTCATCAGTTCTCATCGCTTACCTCTATTATATGCAACTAGAAAGATGTAGTGTCTGCTCTCCTCTGACCCAAGTATTGTGAACTGCTTTGAGACTCCACGTTTAAAAGACAGTTTAAACTGAGAAAAATTAAGAAAAGTAAGTGCAATACAGGATTTGGTGTGATTCAGTGTGAAAGGTCTTCATGTAGTGTTTGGGGGTTAGATTACGTTTTCCCTTTTCCATGGAATTAACATTTTGTTGCTTTCTTTTAGTCAGTTTTCCAACCCATATTGTAATTTGTGCTGTTTAAGAAGTCAAGATCTTCCACTTAAATGAGGTTCATCAACAAGCTGTATTCTGAAGGTTGACTAGGACACACTCGGGCTTGGACCAAGGTTTAGGGCAGGGAAGTTTGGGAGGGAAGAGCATATTTGTATGTCCTGCAGATGGCATTAGCTGGAAAGGACAGGGGCACTGCTTTGTGGAGAAGGTGTGCCATGATTGTGAGGCCTCCCCAGCCATGTGGAACTGTGAGTCCATTGAACCTCTTTTTCTTCATAAATTACCCAGTCTCAGGTATTTCTTCATAGCAGTATGAAAATGGACTAATACGTAGCCAACTCTAGATCTTTCTATAAAGCAATGCAAGACAGGCCTACATTCTTAAAAGATGCCAAGGTCATGGAAGACAGTCTGAGGAGCTGTTCCAGGTGAGAGGAGACTCAGGAGATCTGACATCTAAATGTGATGTGAATCCTGAACAGATCTTTTCTTGAGTGAAAAATGCTGTAAAGCACATTTTTGGGACAATTACAAAATTGGAATATGGATGGTAGAATAGATGAAAATACTATATCAGGTGAATATCCTGAATTTGGCAATTGTCTCTGATTATGTAAGAGATGATGTTTCTGTTGTGAGGAAACACACTCTGAAGTATTAAATAGATCCCACGTCTTCAGTATTAAGTACTAAAGTACTAAGAGGCAAAGGTGCATGATGTAAGAAACCTTCTCCCAAATAGTTCAGAGAAAATATGTACTTAATGTAGATATTGGCCGGCAGAATCTGTGTCTATCAATGCCCTGCATTTTCTTGTCTGAAGAAATGTCAGATTTTAAACTCTTCTTTCCCTACTGTCTTTCCATCCTCTTGCTCAGTTCATTAAATCAGCAGAGATTTACTGAGCAACTATTATGCTTGCTGAATTGAACACATGCACATATTGAGAGCTGACTCTTTGTTTAGCACGGTGGTTAGTTATGTCAGGGTGTCATGGGAACACATCAAAGAGACCGTTGAGGTGAGTCTTGAGCTGGGGTTTGGAGGATGAGCTGGCATAAGAAGAAGGTGAGGAAGGGACTTCCACATGGAGCTGTAGCGGCACAGGTATGGTGCAGGGAAGGATGGGTCGGACTAGGAAGGCAGGTGGGTCTTGGAGCATGAATGCCACTGTGCTAGGTTAAGGAGTTTGGATGTCTTCCCAAGGTGGTGTCTATCTCCTTAAGGGTTTGAACAGTGGGAAGTGATCAGGTGTGCTGGCATTATTCACTTATTCTGTTAACAAATATTTACTGAGCATCTGCTATGGTTCTAGGCTCTGGGAATTCATTAATGGAGAAACAAACCAACATCCTTGCCCTTGATGGCTTCTAACCTTCTGCTGATGAAAGA
This sequence comes from Nomascus leucogenys, assembly GCF_006542625.1. Classification (NCBI taxonomy): domain Eukaryota; kingdom Metazoa; phylum Chordata; class Mammalia; order Primates; family Hylobatidae; genus Nomascus; species Nomascus leucogenys. Next base: position 3,418,927 of record NC_044399.1, read on the forward strand.
AAAACACAACAAACATCATCAATAAATTGTCTATGAATTACATATACTGCTGTGGGTAAAGTGTGAAGGGCAAGGGAAGGGACAGGGCACCCCTCTTGGGAGTGACAGGGCAGAGGGACGATTTGAGCCAAGACTTGACAGGAGGCTGCACCTGTGCTGCTCTCAATTTCACAGAAATAAGGTATTTGCAAAAACTCACATTTCCTGCATGTGCTTGGGTAAGGTATGAGATTAGAAATAAATTGGTGTAATGACACAGTGCCCCCTGTTTGCCCAGCCATCCTGCTGCATCCAAAGTTACTTTTGTTTTGGGCGACTTTCCAGGTCAGGGTGGAGGCACTGCGTTTGTATGTCATTGCAGTGCCCAGGGTGGTGGGGGCTGGGTCACACCGTGGGCGGTTCTTGTTTGCTGTGTATTCTGCGTCACAACTGCTTCTGTGCCCTCGTTATGAGGGTGGATCGTGCATGCTTGTTATTGCCCTTTGAGTACTATTCCAGAGATAATAGGACAACACACACACACACACACACACACACACACACACACACACACGGTGTCTTTATCTTAGAGGCCAAAGTTAAGGAAAATGTGTCTCAACAACCAGAGTTCAGTGATGCTAAAAAGAATCAACTAGACTTTCAGAATCCCAACCTCCAAAATACAGGCACCATATACCATCTTCTGTTTCCGTGACCACTTCTGCTGAGATCTCATTTCTTCTCCTTAACAGCAGGATTTCAGCTCGTAGGAAAACTCCTTAAAATAGGTAGAAACATTTTGTGTGGTCACACGTATAAGGTTGGAGGGCTATTTTCATACCTTAACTTCCACAAAGATCAAAAACCTGGTAGTTTGCGTCATATACAATATATTAATGGTACAAGACAGGTGTTTTCAGTTTGACATTTCTTAAGTGACATAGAGAGCTCGGGAGAAATACCTATTTATATACTTCAGCCTGGATTCACTTCCAAATACTTGAGAAAATATCAAAAAAAGAAAACCTAAAAAAGGCATTTTGTATTATAAAGATAGTTTATGGGATAGAATTGTAATGGTGCTAAGGGAATTACAGGCAGTCCTGACTTAGTTCGACTTAGGATTTTTGAGTGTATGATGGTGCACAAGCTTCACGCGTTCAGTAGAAAGCTGTAGGATACTCTCAGAATGCTGGGCAGTGACGGCCACAGCTGCCTGTCAGCCACGTGCCCTCTGCAGGTGGACGGCGATGCCAGATGACTTTTCCCGCCTCCAGGCCAACGTAAGTGTTCCGAGCACGTTTAAGGAAGGGCTGCGCCATGATGTTTGGTAGGCTAGGTGTATTAAATGCATTTTCGACTTTAGATACTTTCACCTTAGGACATGTTCATCAGGATGTGACCACGTCCTAATTTGAGGAGCAGATATCTGCATGTCATCTTTGTGTTTTAGTTGTGCTTTGTTGTTACTGTTTACAGATTAAAAAACATGTGAGTTATCCCTTATTGCAACCCCAAAGTAAACTGCCACATGGCTACTTTTCATCACAGATACCCTCATCCTGCTCAGAGGTTCCAGCAGGAACGGCTTTGTGATGCTTGTTGAACAGCAGTTTTTATTAAGCTTTAAAGTGGCTCCAAAAAACCAGAGGTGCCTCTTTTGACTTGCTCATCCCTCTAAAGCAAGCCCTGATTTTGTCAGGTTTTAGGAAGGCCACCTCCAGTTAGGAAGTGAACTAACCTTCTCTGCCTGCCAAGGCACTGGGAGGGAGGGAGAGAATTATTTTTGCTGCTTTTCAGAGGGGAATGCAAGTCATAGAGTAGAAGAGGCTGCATTTGAAGTGAGGCTTCTTGGAGGTGCCTGAGTTTCCTCCTACTGTTTCTCTGAGGAGCTTGTGTCTTCCTGGCCACACCTAGAGAACCTGATCGGACTCCTTGTATCCCACTGTTCCTAATGGACTTTCTCTTCTTCATTTGTCCTATAGGTGGATTCCAAAGGAAAAGAACCTTGTAAATATGATGGCATACCCCCTAAAACACAGGATTCTGTTTATTATGCCAAAGAAGAAAAGAAGAAAACATTGGCAGAACCTTTAGTCCAAAGGGGCGCAGGTGACGTGCAATTTCATCCTATTGTAGGCAGTTTGAAACTTTACCAGGCTAAGAACGTGGGATTTTTTTTTTTCAGAAAAATTTTATACTCCAGAAATATTGTTTGATTTGTAACTATCTGCTTTATTAATAAAAGGTTCAGCTTGTAGGTAGGTCAGTAGTTGGCAGAGCAGAAAAACAAAATTTCACTGCTGAAGGCAATGGGATTCTCTAATCGGGGGCCTCCAAGATAAACACAGTGTTTAAAATCAGCTTACAGCAGGACTGGGTATCTTCTTTCCTAAAGACTGATGACAGAAAACAACAAACAAATCTATCTATTGGGAGAAACATGAACATAAAAGCCACCTAGATTGTTTAGGTGTATTTTTTGAGTATAAGAGACATTTAAAAGATGGATCTTCAGAGCTGGTTTTAAAATGAGATAATTTGGAAAGTGCTCTTACATCTATTTTTACCACTCTGCTACTATTACTAACTCTCACTGAGCTCTTACTGGGTGCCCAGCTCTGAATGAGGCATGTTCAGGTCCCATCTCATTTATGCGTGTGGTGGATACTTAGTGAGAGATGTGAGTCATGTGGCTGGTTATGGAGGAGAAAGCAAGGTGGTGGGAGAGGCTTTCCTGCGCTTCTCTGCAGCAGCTGAACATTTTTAGAAGTCATTTTTCCTGAACACTCTTCCTCCCCTCTTGGCTTCTTCTTTTCTTTTATGTTGAGATGATGCCTTGCTCTGTCACCCAGGCTGGAGTGCAGTGGTGTGATCTCAGCTCACTGCAACCCCCGTCTCCTGAGTTAAGTGATTTTTGTGCCTCAGTCTCCCAAGTAGCTGGGCCTACAGGCACCTCCCACCACATCTGGCTAATTTTTGTATTTTTAATAGAGACAGGGTTTGGCCATGGTGCCCAGGCTGGTCTTGAACTCTTGACCTCAAGTGATCCAACTGCCTCGGCCTCCCAAAGTGCTGGGATGACAGGCATGAGACACCGTGCCCAGGCCCCCGTGGCTTCTGCTGCCTTCTAACACCTCTCAGGTTTTGTCCTCTTTGCACTCTGACGATCTCTTAGCTCCCCCTGCTGCTCCTCTCTCTACTTCTCAGCTATAAATCTGGACATCCCCTAGAGCTTCCCCCGTGGTCCTTTCCCCTCCTGGCCCTTCCCACTCCACAATGAATGCACGGGCCATGGGGAGGTGAGGCAGGTGCATGAGTACATAGGTGGGAGTGTGGCCTACGTGCTCATGCATGTAGGGTTAGGGTTATGGTTAGGGGTATGGGGTTATGAGGCTACGAGACAGGTGTGTGAGCATGTAGGCAGGAGAGTGGACAGGCGGCTCTCAGACCAAAGCCTGCTGAACCCACTCTACCTGACATATGACTATATATCAAGAGCAATCGAAAATTTGATCACTGTGTATAAAACCTCTTCCTTGGCAATGTACATCCCACACAAGTAGCTGGGGCTGCCCAGCACACAGGCCTTCCATCTGGGAGGCAGCCTGGTGCTAGGATGTGGCTTTGGAGTTCAGATCCTAGCTGTGGCCCTCACTGAGCATGGAACTGTGGGCCAATTCCTTACTGACCATAGGCATAGTAAGTTTGTTTGGGGATTGCTATGAGCTTTAAATATCAAATGCCTGGGACACAGTGGGCTCCCAGTGAATGCCACTTCTCCATCTCCTTCTCTCACCTTCCAACCTGTCACCCACGAGAGTAGGGACCCCTCTGGCTCAGTTCAGGACTCTGGGGACGGTTTTCCTCGGGATGAGGGCTGGGAAGGGGGAGAAAGTCAAGAATGGGCCAGGTGACGGGTGAGGTAGGTCCAGGACTCTTGGCCAGAGAAATGAATGGGGCTGCAATTAGTTTCTGGTTTTGGATGATGGAGCTTGCCAGTGGCCACAGTCCTATCTTTTCGGACATTGAAGGAACCAGCCGGCTGACTTCTTCTCTTTTTGGATGTTGAAGGAACCGGCTGGCTGACTTCTCTTTCTCTTCTGCTGTCACCTATTGCTTCGATCAGGATGAGAATAAACTTTTCAAGAATCTTGGGATTTTATAAGTGTTTGATGTATCCAATTGTGTTGCTAATTAAAATGATTTCTAGCAATCCATTAAGTTGACTACCTCACGGTGCACAACTTTAGCACCTGGTTGTTTGAACCCTATTGTTAAATAAGAGGCAGGGAAGCTGCGTTTCCTTTCTTTTTTTTATTTTTTGTATTTGAGATGGAATTTGGCTCTTGTCACCCAGGCTGGAGTGCAGTGGCATGATCTCCACTCACTGCAACCTCTGCCTCCCGGATTCAAGTAATTCTCCTGCCTCTGCCTCCTGAGTAGCTGGGATTAGAGGCATCCACCACCATGTCTGGCTAGTTTTTGTATTTTTTAATAGAGACGGGTTTCACCATGTTGGCTAGGCCAGTCTCAAACTCCTGACCTCAGGCCTCCCAAAGTGTTGGGATTACAGGCGTGAGCCACTGCGTCTGGCTGAAGCTGCATTCTCTTTTTTTCTTTTCTTTTTTTTTTTTTGAGATGGAGCTCGCACTCTCGCGCATGCTGCAGTGCAGAGGCGCCATCTTGGCTCACTGCAAGCTCCGCCTCCCAGGTTCACGCCATTCTCCTGCCTCAGCCTCCTGAGTAGCTGGGACTACACGCGCCCGCCACCATGCCCGGCTAATTTTTTGTATGTTTAGTAGAAACGGGTTTTCAGCATGTTAGCCAGGATGGTCTCAATCTCCTGACCTTGTGATCCACCCACCTCGGCCTCCTAAAGTGCTGGGATTACAGGCGAAGCTGCATTCTCTTAAAAGTTTATTCTATTACTCTGCTGTCCAGTGGGGTTGCTTTGCATGTATTTATTTCTAACGGAATTAACTGGACCCAGGCTTGGTGGACACAGGCCTTCTCTGCGCTTCATCTCGTGGACTGGCTACCGTGGTGGGCACAGCAATCGCATGACTTTCAGGGTCCAGGACCTTCATGGAGACAGAGACAAAAGCAGATGGGGCTAAAATCGAGGCCACCACACTGAGCACCTTGGCAGATGGAAACAGGAAGGGCGAGAGGGAAACGGGGTGAGGCGGACGGGGTCTGGGACCCTAGACCAGGTGGCCTGCCCGAAGCTCCAGGATGCCTGACTTCGTAATTTGGGTTTGGGTCAGGAAATATGCAGTGGACTCCAGCTTCTCCATGGATTTCAAAAGTTTGTCCGTGTGATTTTCCCCAGAAGGTGACGTGTATAAAGCACCGACTCCTAGCAAGGAAACCCAAGGGGCGCTGGACGTCAAAGAGGAGCACAATGTGCAGCTGGAGGTGCCTGTGGACCAGGTGGGTATCCGGGGTCCGATGTCCATGCCGTCTTCACTCCATTCCATCACCTGACTGCCTCAGCGTCATCCTTCACCCTCTCCCTGCAAATTCTCTCTGGACTCTAGAATGTTCTGTGTTCCTCCTAGTTAGAGACTGCTCATCTCAGATCCTGTGTCAAGCATTTTCCTGTCTTCCCATCTCCCCCACAGCTTCTGCTGGAGAGACGCCTTTTAACACTTCACTGTGTGTGACTGCAAATTTGGCTTCATCATTATTTGATGATTGTGTCTGTCCCCTCACTAAGCTACTGACTCCATAAAGAAAGGGGCTGGCTGCCTCACTCACTGTTGGGCCCTGTATCTCGCAGAATTCCTGGCATGGAGGAGGACTTAGTAGTTTTTTTATGAAATGATGACTGAATAATGGAGTAAACAGTGTGATTAGATGGCATGATTATGAAACCTTGAGCCTCTGTTTCCTTATCCATAGATGGGGATGCTGTCTCTGTGTAGGTCTGTGTGTGGCCTGAGTGTGCGGCCAGCACTGGTGCGTGGTGGACGCTGGGGCACTGTTCCCTTCTCCTGGCCTCAGGGAGGAGTGGGGAGCAGGGTTCTGAGAAGAGGTGGGGTCAGGCCAGGGTTGCATCCCAGCTGCGCACCTGAGTGAGTCTCCAGCACTCGGGCAAATGGCAGATTGTGCTCAATGATCTCCTAAAATGCATGCTTTGTCTTCACTACCCACCTGAAGGCAAAACAAGTACATTTCTAATTCTTAGTTTTTGAGCAAAGAATGTATATTCTCTGAAAGGTCAATATTAGCATTAGAGTTCCATTTTTATTCCTCTAAAATAGATGAGGTTCCACCCCTGCTCCTGGAATTATAAAGCACCAAATCCTGGTATCCAGCCAACTTTCCCACTCGTTTCTCTGAATGGATCACTCTTAACTTTGGCACTTTGTTTTTTAGCTTCTGCTGTATTTCTTATTTTCTGTGACACATTTGAAAAATATTACAGACTGCATCTCAATATTCTAGCTTTCCACTTCCGCTTTTGGCATTTTGAGCATCTTGCCTGTGAGTCCTGTCATATTTTCTAAATTTCTAGTAATATTGTTTTCTCTTTTTCTTGACATGTCAAAAGTGACTAAAAGATTTCATTTTCTTTGCAAATCCAAACTAACAGTTAAAATATTTCGTATTGCCCATTTAAGGAGTTTCCTAGTGATAAGGAAACTAGGACATTTTAGGCTGCTACTTGTATGCCAAATGTTCCCTTGTCACTAGGATGTGGCTTTCTGGGTGGTCGACTGTGTCCAACACAAGTTTTCAACACAGGCAGAATCCTCATATGACAAACACTGTTGTCATAACTTTGCGTGTAATAAGCATATTCATAAGTTTTGGTTGCTGGTGATTCTGATGTCCGTCGTCTTTGAGGCAGTGGAGTGAATTCGGTCACCCTGCACTAATGTGAAGTGAGAGGAGGGAAGAGGGCCAGCAGGTCCCTGGGACGCTCCACCCACCAGCCGTGGAGGAGGAGGGGCTTCCAGAAAGAGTTTTCTGTGCAGCAATTTTCCACGCCAGGTAGGGCGAAGTCTCAGCGAATGGAACGTTCTCGCTGTCAAGCAACAATATTAACACAAGTCCTGTGGCTTTGAGCAACACAGAAACAGGCTCTCAGCCATTGTCTGTGGACAGGAAGACCCCCCCGAGGGTGAGCTAGGTCACCCATCCTCCCTCTGCATCCTCCGCTCGTGGCGAGAGCAGAAAGAGCGGCTGTCAGCTGGGATGCTGGGGACAGCTGAGTCCCAGGAGGACCCTTCCTGCACAGCACACCCGGGGAGGATGTTGCCTCATCTTGTCTCCCACTCGCCGGGTCCTAACGCGCAGCGGGTGTTTCACAAAGGCTTATGAAATCTGCCAGAAGTGGATACAAGAAAATCCCACGCGCTTGATCAACAGAGGCAAGGCATGAAGCTCAGGCCATGTAGACAGAGCGGTGCTGCCCAAATCGCGTTCTGCATCTTTGAAAATGCACACATGGGAAGCACCGCTCTCATATCTCTCCTTGGGGGAATCACGGTGCACATGAGTGTATTGTTTCAGAGAAGTCTTAGAGTTATAATTATATATAAGCTTTTGGTTAATTCTGATTATTTCCCCACGAACCTTTTCTTGCTAGGACTCTTTGTGACACACAGTTGAGGCCTTGCCTGTGTACGGTTGTGCAAGGACCTCCTTCTTTCCCGTGGAGCAGGAACGTAGGATGTGGTTGGTGCAGACCCTCTGTTCCTGGGACAGTCATGGACCGGGTGGGTGGCTGCGTCCGAGTGGGCCAAGCCTGGAGAACTTGCGCGAGGGTGGCTGGCTGCCCAGTTCCACTCTGTGCCTGTGCTGCCTGCTGGGCAGGCTCTTGGCTCTGAGTCAGGGTGACTGGCATCCCCATGGACACAGGGAAGGTGCATATATCCGTGTCGTGAGAACTTCCCAGGCCGTTAGTGAAGGACGGTTTGGCCCTAATATTACGCCTTCATGGTGCTGACTTCTTCAGTAATCTGGAATACTGTCTCCTGTTTTTGAGTAATTGATTTTAACTTTGTGGGTTAGCCTGAGTGTCTCACATGCTGTTTCTCACTGTGTCTGCAGTATTATGCTTTCTCCAGTGTAGTGCCACCATAAAGATAAAATATTACAAAATATAACATCCTGACTAGTAAATGTATGAATTTGGAGTCAAGCCTTCTAGGTTGAAGAAGGGAACCTCATGAATGCAGAGTCCTCCAAATCCCAGGCCATCGCTTCGTGGTCAGTGACACTAACAGCACAGCATCCGAGCATCCCTGGAGGATGTCCAGTGGGGGAGGACGCTTCGATTTTCCTGTGACACCTTCAATATCTGTCACTAAACTCCCATTGTCAGGTTTGGAGAAATGAAGGATGTAGCCCATCCTTGGCCCCTGTGGAGGGGCCTCATGTGATCTTTGTGATTTGTGATGATAAATAAGACTTTGATTCCACAGCCTGCTTTCCTGTCACCTTTCCTTTATTCCAGTGTCTAGGAGCTTCTCCCAGTACTTGTTAGTCGGTTCCAAAACATCTCATAGCTGTGCAGGGGAGGACAGAATGGAGCATGGCCTCACTGAATGTGGGCAGAGAGGGTCGGAGGCTCAGCTGGGAAGCCATGTCATTGGTGGTGTTGGGTGTTGGTCTTCCTGACAGTGCAAGATGACTGTTCATTGTGCATTTTGACCTGTGCTTGGATTTCTAGAATGTTCTCATTTTTCTTGTTCAGACTTTAATTGTTTTCTTATTAATTTACTCACAAAACAACACATACTTTTAATCATACAAATCACTTTTCTGTCCTCCAGCTTTTGTCACTTGGGTCTCTATCAACGGACACAGGGATTTCTGCAGAGCCCCTGGCTTATGCGCAGGTGTTGGGAGGTTCCCACTGGCGTCTCAAGGCTCCTGGCTGTTTTGAAAGCTCATTCTTTTAGCACAAACTTGACATGGAGACCCTCACAGAGTTCTGTGGGTGCTCATCTGTGGCTCACGAGAGAATCAAGATTGGGGTTCTGCATTAGGGAAGCGGTACCTTGAGTTAATCCAGTGATCTCAGTTACTTGGGTCATAAAAGTGGGAAGCTTCAGTGTCACTGAAACTCATTTGTCCTGAACTAAGTGGTTGTGAATAGGACGGAAGGCTTAGCTTGTGGGAATTGCAATGGGAGCAAGAGGGACAGGGTGTCGGGGTGGAAGCTGTGGGGTGTGGCCGGCTGTCAGAGAGAAGGCGATTCACTGGGTTGTGGCATGAATTATCGCCAGTCTTTAATGACCCCCTGTTTTTTTCCCTCTTAGGCTTCATTCCCTCCTTTCTTGAGTTTTTATTTTTAAGAAATTATAATTTATTTTCAAACTTTTTTTTATCTTTGGTTATAATAGCAGATAATGTAACCCCTTGGCATCCACCCCTCCCCCACCATCTCCATCAGCAGAGGGAATTTGTAGATGGACGGGGGTGCATGGCCTGTGTGCCTGCTGCCTGATAAGCTTTCATTCTCAGAGAGCAGTGAATTTTTACACTAAAGTCTCGAGTCATTTTACCCCAATGTTAAGGAACAGTTTTCTTACAATCTGTGCAAAAAATGGCACCCAGGTATTAAAACATTAATGTTGAAATTCTGATTTAAGTACTACATTTTTACAAAAGCCAGGTCTTCTTCCAGTGATAAGATTATATTTAGTTTTGTAACTACTTTAAGAAGGTGGGCAAATGTGTACAATTGGAAACCCTGCCAGGTCCAGGACACTCACCTGTGATTCCTTTCTTGGGGAAATAGTCTAGAATTCACTCTGAACATGGCCAATTCCATTTTAGTAGAGCAGGCTGCTTCATCCTTCCCCAGGTGGTAAGTAGGCTGTGCAAACCCCAGGTCTTCAGCTGATGCGCGAGAAGCATGGTTTGACTGAAATCACAAAGGACTGGGTCCGTTTCTACTCTTCTAAAATCCGGTTATTTTTAGACAGTCTCAAAGAGTCCGTGCAAAAGGAGAGTACCTTTCCTTGGATTCTCAAATAGCAACTAGGGCAGTGTCCCCTGCACTGTGCCTCCCAGGGGTGTAATGCATTTCCCTCCAGAGAAAGAGATAAGAATAAGCCACCAACCAAAGAGAAACCAAAATAATTGGGACTAATTAGGAGAAGGTCAGTCTAAACTTGGGTAATCTGTGAATTGTTTAATTGGAAAAAACCTAATGAAGCTTTAGGCTTTGGCACTTTTATCTGTGTAGAGTAAGTCAGACGGAGGCCACCCAGATCCTTGGGGTGTTGGCTTTAATGAATAAATTAAAAGTATAATTAGCTACTATATCTGTAAGGAATTTTTGGTTATAAGGAATGGGAAACTTCAAGAGAAGTGGTTTAAACAGTCAGGAACGTCTATTAGGCCACGTAACAGAAGGACTCAAGCCTTCTGTGTGGGAGAGGCTCTGGGGTTGGCCCCTTCGAGCCTCGGGGAGTGGCTGGGCACCCCATTCTTCCACCGCCTCCCTCTGAGCCTTCACCTTTGTCCTTGGGCTTGTCTCCTCATGATCTCAAGGCGGCAGTCTGTGCTGTGGCTGGCACACTGAGACATGGAATGCTGGGAAGAGTAGAGAGACTGCACCATTTAAACAGTGAGGAAAGGCTTTCCCAGGGGCCCCTCTGAAAGCTGCCACGTGTCTATGCCTGTCTTGTCCCTAGCCAGGGAGAGGTGATTGACCTTGGGCGGTTTAGAGGAATCAGCCTTTACATCTTGTGTCTGGAAAGGGATTCAGGCTCCCCTGAAATGTATGAATAGTATTTGAAAAAAGTTTGAATTTTTGATTTTTTGTTTTTTGAGATGGAGTGTTGCTCTTGTTGCCCAGGGTGGAGTACAGTGGCACAATCTCAGCTCACTGCAACCTCTGCCTCCCAGTTCAAGCGATTCTCCTGCCTCAGCCTCCCAAGTAGCTGGAATTACAGGCATGCACCACCATGTCTGACGAATTTTTTGTATTTAGTAGAGACGGTGTTTCACCATGTTAGTCAGGCTGGTCTCGAACTCTGGACCTCAGGTGATTCACCTACCTCAGCCTCCCAAAGTGCTGGGATTACAGGCATGAGCCACCGCGCCTGGCTGAATGTTTTTATTATTTTGGTGAGGAACAAGGTAGGGAGTGGCTCTGTGGGCTAGGCAGCTGTCAGGGTACAGGATGTTTAATCTGTGCCATCTGCCCCTTCTTCATCATAGAAGGAGAGGTCCGTCCTCTCCTACCCATATCTCCCCTCCTCCCAGACGCTGGATCCTGTCCCGCTCGGAGCCTCTCAGGACTGTATGTCATCAACTGCTTAATAATTCTCTCTCCCTCCTTGGTGTCTTCAGCTTCTCCCATGCCCAAGTCCTTCCGGCTGGCATATGAGCATGCTGAAAGCACCCTTGTTATGAGTAAAAACAACCCTTTCTTGGTCTCAGTCCTCTTTGAGCATGTCTCTGTCCCCTCATGTGTGGAGCTGGTCTGCAGGGAGTGGCATCTTCTCCCCTCTTCTTTATCTCTTCAGGCTTCTGCCCGTAGTGGCACAAAACAGCTCTTCCGCTCCATGCCACCAAACCCAACACATTCCCCAGTTCTTGTCGCACAGGACCTTCACCACCCATTGGCGCTCCTGGCCACTCTGTTTTCCTTGCAATGCTCTCTTCCTTTCGCAAGAGAATCTCGTCAAACGAGACTCCTGACTTCCCTTTTCCCTCTGGCCATTCGTTGTCCTTCTCTTAGGCTTCTGGTCATCTCACTGGCCATCAGATGCTGGCGTTCAGCAAGGATGAGGGGTAGGGCATCTTCTCCTCTCACTCTGGATGTCCTCTCTATGTGATATAAAATTCTGTATCACGCCAGCATCAGTGTGTGTGACCTCCAGGAACATATGCACATCTGCTGAATTAACACCTCCTGTAGATGTCCTAAGACACTGAAGCTCAGCAGAGTGAGAACGCAACTCACGGTCTCCTTCCCCTGTCCTCAAACCTTCTTCTCTTCCTGTATCTGTGCATGAATGACACCCCGATCCATTCAGTAAGACAAAAGGGAAACTGAAGAGGTATTCCTGAGACTGACCTCTTCAACCCTTCTGTCTCCAGATCACCTTGGACTCTGCAGTTTTACCTCCTAAATGTGTCTGGAATCTCTGCACCCCTCTCTGCCTGTGTTACCATCGCTCTGGTCCCACTTAGCATCCTCTTTTGGTTAGATTGCTGCTGTCACTCCTGCTTTTCATGCACTGACCCCCAGCAAGTCTGAAGCTCAGCGCTTCTTCCCACAACAGGGCTGTGCACATGCTGGTCCGTGCGCCAGGCATGTTTTTCCATCTGTTTTTATATATCAACATTGGTTCATCCTTCAGATTTTACATTAATAGTCAATTCCCAGAGGATATCTTTGTTGCTGTCCCATGTATGTTAAATACTATTACATTCTCTTTCTGTTCCATGTACCTCTCCTTGTAGCACCTGTCACAGTCGTTTTGTTTGTGTGACTATTTAATTAATATCTGTCTTCCCTATAAGACTCTCGACTTCTTGAGGGCCTTGTTTGTTTGTACTCATAATCACTTGTGTCTTCTGGCATTGTAGTATTCAGTATGGTGGGTGTTCTCTATATACTTGCTGAATAAATGAATCAGTCAATGATTGATGTCACATCGACTATTCTTTAAAATAACATGTTTTTGATTGACATTATGTTGATTTTTTAAAATAATGTGTTCTTACAAAGCTTATTTTTTTTACATGGTTTGAGCACTCCCCATAGAGTTTTAATCGTTGAGACTGCTTTTCTACATAAGCTATAGGAAGATAATGCTCATACAGGCTTGGTCTGAATTTTCAGAAGGTCTGAGGTCTGGGCTGATGGGGTTGGCCATACTGAAGACACACCTACACGTCTGCCTCGCCACAGAACCCTGTTCTTGCACATTCAAGGTCAGCTGGCAGGAGCCGTTGGGTCTTTATGGCTCATTACTAATGGCAGTTCCTTTGCTGTGGTCACACAGTGAGAATGCACTTCTCTACCCACTTTGACTCAGGGTGGTGATGCCACCTGCCTTCCCTGATGACAGGTGAGTGGTTCCAGGCAGGTGCGTGAACAGCCAGCGTGTGATTTCCCACACTGCATCTTCTCTTCCTTTGCAGTCAGGAAACAGGAGGTGCCGGGGCCTCCATCAGTGGGTATCCTGAGTGGCTGTGGGGATGGGACACCCCCTGACCAGCTGCCGCACATGTGCAGCACGCATGCTTGGTTGCCTTGTTATTGCAGCCTCATCAGCCTGTCCTGACTACTACAGAAATATAAAGGAAGTTGGTCCTGGAGAGTCTTTTCTTTGGCCACAGAACCACATGCTTTTCCCCAAGAGCAGAGAGGGACTGCGGGACACAGATTAGGACAGATCCTTGTCTTCTGCCAGTGTGCCATGAAAACTAGGAAATAACCATGGAAAATAAGAACCCACTGCTATGTGAGGAGTGAGGGCAGGCAGGCTGTGGAGGGCATCTGCTGACCAGGGAGCAGAGGGCCCTGGATGGGGTCCTTATGGTGCCCCGAGAATTACAAAAGCACCTGCTGACCAGAGGTCTCTGGAGCGCCCACACCAGTCCTTATAAGAAAGAGGTTTCTCTGGCAATTTTACCAAGCAGGTTGACATTTTCCTGGTGGAGTCAAACACAGAAATGCAGAGTGGGTGCCATTCTGTATCTGGAGAAACTGCGGTGACTTCCCCAGCTTTACCCATAGAAGTGGTCTAGAAGGCTGCACTATTTCACGTGCTTTCTGACTTTTTTAAAGGAGTTCGACATAAGCAGTTGATAAAATGCGGTGTATTTTCTCCCCAGAGACAAGCTGAGATAGTTAAAGAAGATGAAGAGATACATGAGAACACCCCTGATTTTGAGGGCAACAAGGTGAGTTCATTTTATTTTGTCTTTAATGGCCTGGATCTAAGGCATCTGACACGTTGAATAGAGCTCACGTTTGGTGGTGAAAGGATCTGAGATCACAAGTCGGTGCCAAAACACAAGCCAGCACGGAATTGGAAGCGAGCGCATTTCCCAGGCAGCTGTGGACATGATCCGTTTTCCTGTGCCGGACAATTACATGAGTCATTTTAATCGCATCTACACTTGTCCTAATTACTTTCCACTGTACTTCTAGTCACAAACCTAAAAACTTTTTCCCCAGCAAGTTTCTGGAGGTACTTTTAGCAGGGAATGTCCAGGGAGGTGAAGGAAGGCAGCCGGTGTGCAGGTGGCTTTGTGGAGTGGACACCTGGGGCGCTGACTGGTGTGGTTTGTGGTGTGGTGTCAGTAGCTGGTCCTGCCGGGGAGCACGAGGGTGAGGGCGTGCGGTGCCCGTGTGCAGATGGCAGTGGAAGCCAGCGCAGGACGCTTGGCAGTGTGGGTTCTTGCTCACTCTTCTTCCTATCTGGATGTCCTGGAAACTTCCTCCGTGCAGGAACTGTGTGTCTGTGGTCCTCTATGAGATTATGCAACTTATCATCCACATAAAATATGTGTATCAGGAAAACAGAATTTACTTTAAATGTATTATTTTTAGCTAAGAAGTGGACTTTGAGGACTTTGTTTTCAGAATTCTGTCTGTGGATCTTTATTTTTGTTTCAGGGTTGTCTCTTGTTTTTAAAAGTTTGGCCGCAGTCAGGAAGCTGTGTAAATTGATCATTGCACAGGAGGCTGTGGAATGAGCTCCCGGATTTATTAAGTCTGGGAGGTGCAGTCTAAGTTTATCCTCCAGGGCTGTAAACAGGCGGGGACACTCACAGCCCTGCCAGGAGTCACTATTTTTTGTTCTTAAACTTGCCCTGCAGCTTCCTGGCTGCCACCTCGAAGAAAGGGGAGGAGTGACCCCAGGGAGCTTGTGCGAGGGTGCTGGAGCCACGCAGGTCACTCCCGGTGCTTGACACTACTTGGAACGGGTGTTTGTTGGAAGGGATATGGGTCCTCAGGAAGTTAGTTCAGGTTTTTAAGAAAACACCAAAGCAGCTTCTGATCTAAAACATACAGTCAAAGAGAATACACTTGTAAAACAGCTCATTCTTCCTTATATTCCTGGATAATTGTGGAAAGGTATCCTGTCTGTATCTGGATAAGTAGGGAAGACTGTCAGATGAAGAGCAAAGACAGTTTTTTATTTCTTTGGCACCCTCCGTCGAGGGTAAGAGTGTGTTCTCAGAGCAGGAGTGAGAGTGCAGACGTTTGTCTTACAGCATTAGGCTAAGAGGGGCAAACAAGCCACTGGCTTACCTTGCTTACCCTCAAGGAGAGGGTGCTATTATATGAATGGCATATTTCAATAGCAATATAACCCAGGCCTTCTGACTGCAGTGAGTTTGTGCTCTCTCCTGAATCCCTTGTGCACACTGGTGATTGAATTTGTCATCTGTGTTTAACTGACTTGTTACGGAAATCTACTCAGGCTGCTGGGGGGTCCATGCGTATTAATGACTTGATAACAGCCAGTAGCAGATTTAATTTCTTAGAGTGAATCAAAATGTCTTTCTTAATGTAAGCACTATCACTGGAATTCAATGGCAAACCCAAGCACCTAGTCCTCAGGTATCTGGGCCAAGGATCTAAAAGGTGATAGGGACAGCCATACCTTGGTTCTCTTGCCTGGGCATTAATGACGAGAGACAGGACAGGGAGGGCTGGGGAGTAAACGAAGACATCCAGAGCTTCACCGTGCACCAGGCACTGTGCAGCCATTCCCACATACCCGGCCCTGTCTCCACTGCACAGTCGATCTTTAAGGAAGGCAGAATAAACACGATTAAAAGCAATGAGATGGGGAGTTTAGGTAGCTTGTTGGCATCACGCAGGAGGTGATGGGGCTTGGATTTGAAGCCCATTTTGAGCGATTCCAAAGGCTGTGTTTTCTTCTTCCAGTGAACCATGCTGGTTATTTATATATAACTTCCCGGAAGAGGTATTTCCTGTATCAGGCTTCACACTGTGTCCCTCGTAGATACTGTTGCTTCGTTGGCGTCACCTACTGCTTCAAGCGGTGCAGGATGGCTCAAGTGTTTCAGTTCTAACAGCTCCGTCTTTGCTTCTAACATAACTGAAACAAAACTCTGTTGATGTGAAGCAACCCATGGGGTTGAAGGTAATTGGCCCTAAAATTTGGCCCACGTTTTTGAGGGCTCAAGAAGAGCAAGCATTTTATATGCATTATAATAGCTGTAATAACAATTAAAAAGAAGCAGGGATCAGTTAGCCCTTCCTGGCCAATAGGCCACGGTGAGCTAACCCTGGTCTCAATGAACTGTAGTTCACTTGGCACTTCATTTGTACGTTCATTTGACAAATTAATCATATGACATTTATTTGATATTGATTATATTAAAATTTTTAGGCATATGATTGCTGGCTTGACCTCCTCAAAGACCGGGATTGTGCCCTGTCAACTTAGGTATCATTCAGTGTCTTATATACAGTAGGTGTTTAATAAATATCTGCGGATTTGCTTTCAGTTGCCTATGATGAAGTTACTTAAGTATGTAATCCTGGAGTAAAATGCTAATTACCTTGCAAAGTTGTAAGAAGACATATTATAAACTTTATTTATAAATATGTATTGTTCAGGCACAGTGGCTCACGCCTGTAATCCTGACAATTTGGGCGGCTAATGCAGGAGGATTGCTTGAAGCCAGGAGTTTGAGAACAGCCTGGGAAACATAGAGACCCTGTTTCTACAAAAAATTAGTGAAATAAAAAAAGGTAGCCAAGTGCAGTGGTGTGCACCTGTAGTCCCAGCTCCCTGGGAGGCTGAGGTGAGAGGATTGCTTGGGCACAGGAGGTTGAGGCTGCCGTGAGTTACAGTTGTGCCACTCCAGCCTGGGTGACAGAGAGAGACTCTGTCTGGAAAGAAAAACAACAACTATTACTACTATATATAGAAAAGATTTCTGATGCTTGATCACAAACGTGTTATTTTTGTGGTAAAATACAAATGATTTTTGTGGTAATATATAAATACAATTTGCCATTTAACCGTTTTCAACGTGCAGTTCAGCGGCATTAATCACGTTCTCCGTGTTGCACAGTCACGGCCACAGTCTGGTTCCAACCCCTTCTCATCTCCTCACACCGAAACTCTGTGCCAGCTCCCCGTCCTGCGCTCACTCCCTGTTCCTTGCTTTGCCTAGCCCCAACTGTGTTGTCATTTGAAGCACTTGAAACCATCCCGGCCTGAAAGAGCTGTTCAGATGCAAGTGTTATGATGGGATCCTGCTCAGCCGCAGCCCAGGGTGCATTTGTTTTATAATTATGTATGTCAATAGCATAGAAGTGGGAGCAATCAAAAGCAAAAGCAAAAATAGAACTGTGCTTTTGGATGACACTTCCTCATCCTCAGAATACTTTAAACATGTTAATTTTACAGTCACTACAATTCTGATGATATTGGGCACTGTAATAACATTTTTCATCCTTAAAAATGGAGTGTTAGTAACATTGGAACACTGGAATTTTCTTCAGTTCTTTTTTTTTTTTTTTTTTTTTTTTTGAGACAGAGTCTTGCTCTGTCACCCAGGCTGGAGTGCAGTGGTGCTATCTCGGCTCACTGCAAGCTCCACCTCCTGGGTTCACACCATTCTCCTGCCTCAGCCTCCCGAGTAGCTGGGACTACAGGCACCCGCCACCACACCTGGCCAATTTTTTGTGTTTTTAGTAGAGACGGGGTTTCACCGTGATAGCCAGGATGGTCTCAATCTCCTGACCTCATGATCCACCCACCTCCGCCTCCCAAAGTGCTGGGATTACAGGCGTGAGCCACGGCACCCGGCCTTCTCCAGTTCTTAGTGCTTGATTTATGGACTCATTGGTTCTAAAACATCTTATGTGCAAGCAGCACTTTTTAATTTACACTACCTGCAAAGTTTGTAAAGGAATGCGTCATGGTTTTGAAAAGGTTCAATCCCTTTCTAAAGCAAGATGGAAAGTATGAATGGCAATGCCAAAAAATGTATCCATAGGCCATGTACCCAGGGCTCTCTCCAAGGATGGCACGAGCTTTCTGTCGTTGGAAGTATCTCCACGTGGTCTGTGGCCAGCTCTGGAGGGGTGCTTTAGAGAACGGTTACGCATAAGAGTGGTCAGGTATTGTGTGACTCAGGTTTTTCTCTGATTCTTAATTATCAACCTTTCAAATAATATTTAATTGTTTCATACTTTCGAAAAAGCTGTATAAAAATTTCATGGATAATTTTGTGTATTCAATAAAGAGAGAGAGGGACAGGAAGAGGGAGTGGGAGATTGACTCTGATTTTGGGGTGATGATTTTCTCTTCCTCCAAGAGCATCCTGTGCACGTTCTGGCCTCTCCGGAGCTGTGCCTGATGCCTGCTGCACCTCTCCCTTTCCAGCTCTCACCCACTTCAGGGCTCGCTGCAGAGCCAGCCTCGTCCTTACAGCTCTCTGGATCCTTCTTCCCCAGGGAGTATCTCTTTCTCTGCTAACCTCCACTAGTATTTTGTTTGTCCTTCGTACACCATCCAAAGCACAGTTTGGCTTTAATCAGAGCTGTTTGTGTATGTCTACTGTCTCTTCTGAGTGATTTACATTTTCTGAAGGAAGAGTCTTGACTTAATTCATTTTGGTGTCATTGTTAGTGCCTTTCGTATCACCTTGCACACAGGAGTAACTGGTCTTGAGCTTGATAGAGACTCTGGAAGATAAGTGGCAGTGGAGGTAGCGTGGGGCATCGCAAGGCCTCTGGCCTGAGGCTGGAGTGTGGCCAAGCAGGAGCTGAGCGTGGCCCCAGTAGAGGGGACTAAAGATGAAGGTGGATGTTCAGTGAGTCTCAAAAGGCTGTAGCAGAAGAAGTAATTTTCCCCAAAGCCTTAGTGTTTATCTACATGAAAATCAAACTTTTCTCTTTGGAAAATTTCATAAAGTCAAAAGCTAAACAAAATAAGGAAGAAAATATTTGCAATACAAATCAAATTTTCTTGATTTACACAAGTCTCATAAATCATTAACACAAAGCCCAATAAAAAGAAAGGCAAATAAGACAAATGAGAAATTCACAAAGAAGAATACAAATTTCCAAAAGACATAAGGAAATATGTCCATATCATTCCTAATTAAAGAAATGCAAATAATAAAAATGAGGTTTTTTTGTTGTTAAATCAGACTGACAATGTCGAGTGCTTAATAAATCTAGATTAGGGATTTGTTTTACAATATCCCTCTTGCAGATAATTGAATGCTGTATTTTTATGTTAATATAGATGCAGAAAAGCAGCAATGCTTCTTATTAGGGCCATGTATAAATCAATGCAGCCCTTTGGAAAAGAGTTTTTGCTCTTTCTATTAAAATTAAATCTGCACTTTTTAAAACCATTTTATCATAGCTACGAATATCTTCTACACTTTTCTTAACCATTATTATGATAGCTAGGAATATCTTACAAATATATTAATTAACAACTATTGATGTTTGTTATATTAATATTCAATAAAGAGAGAGAGGGACAGGAAGAGAGAGAGGGAAATTGACTCTGATTTTGGGGTGATGATTCTGTCTTCCTCCAAGAGCATCCTGTGCACGTTATATTAATATAACAAATATTAATATATTACAATATATTAATGACTATTAATAGAAACAAATGCAGTGTTCATCCACAGGGTTGGTTGATTAACTTATGTTTTACCAATAGAATGGAATACAATACAGCTGTGAAAATAATTAGATAGATTCATATAACAGAAGGATGGGAGCTCCAAGATGTTATATTAAGTGAAAAAAAAATCAAAGTGCAACAGAGAATACAGGTATGACACGCTGCCTTTTGCATAAGAATGATCGAAAAGAGGTTCATAAAAACAAAGAATTTAGAATGGGAAACAAAATGGAAGGAAGTAGGAGGAACAGAGCAGCGAGTCGGTAGTGAGGATGAGGCTTGAGGCTTTACACCAAGCTCCTGAATGACGTGTATGAGAAAGAATTTGACCTCCCTGAGAAGCTGAGTAGAGGCGGGGGAGATAAAGGATTTATTATACAACATCCTTCTTGCGATAGTTGATTCCTATACTTATTTTTTAATACTAGGATAAAGAAGATGCAAGGCTTTGTGAAGACGTTGAAGGAAAGGTTTGTATCAACAACAAACGCTGTAGTTTTGCATTTTCTATCTGAAGACAGACCTAACAAGAGAATCCACAGATCCCCAAATCTTGTCAGGTGCTTTTTAGGAATATAACTTTTATGCCTCTGTCATACACCGTAGCTCTGTTTTCCAGAGTTAGAAAACAAACTTGGAGGAAAGAAGCATAATCACGGCCTTTCACATAGGTGGATGGATCCTCGGGAAAGGCAGATGAGAACCAGGAGTAAAAAGTGCTCTAGGGCAGCGCGTGGCTGGCGTCTGAAGGTGCAGCTTTTATGACTGCCTGGAAAACCTGGAAAACGCGTATGAATTATCTGCCAGCTACATCTGTAGTCACTCACTTAGGTTTTCCAGGCAGTCATAAAAGCTGCACCTTCAGACACCAGCCATGAAGCTAAGGATGGATGTGCTTGCCTGGCAAGGGCAAGGGAGTGGGGGGCTCACAGCCCTGGGGAAAGCAGATGTATAGCTGGGCCGGGGACCCCACCTGGCAGTGGACCCCACCTGGCAGTGGACCCCACCTGGCAGTGGAAGGTGCTTCCCCCTAGAAGTGCTGCTCTCCCTGCTATCAGCAATAGCTCTGTCCTCAGCAGGACTGAGTTCTCATCCTGAGCTGGTAGATGACTAAGTAATGACAGTGGTTTTTGTCTGAGTGTGTCAAGTTTCATTTATTTAGTCTTTAGTTTTCCTAGACAGCTCAGCACTCTGCAAAGGACATGAGTCCTGAGTGATGACACACTTGGGGAGGTTAACCTAACCGAAGCCAGCGTCTGCACACCTCTGGGACTTGGATCAGCTCCGCCTGGCCTTGGCTGCTCCAGTACCTGCCATGTGTGGCTTCGGGAACACTCCCTAAAACCTGATTGCCTCAGTTTACTCCTCTATTCAAAGTTTGTCTGTCCAATCGTTTATAACAAAATCAACCTCCAGGAGAGAATATGTATAAAGTCTGCTTAGTGTTACTACTTATTCTTATTATTAGAAATAGCTGACTTGCAAAATATTTCTGACTCCAGGAGAGAATATGTATAAAGTCTGCTTAGTGTTACTACTTATTCTTATTATTAGAAATAGCTGACTTGCAAAATATTTCTGACTCAGGAGAATATTATAATCTGCTTAGTTTTTTTTCTTATTATTAGAAATAGCTGACTTGCAAAATATTTCTGACTGTATTACGGGGGAGGGGAACATGTGTGAGCTGTGTCCTGCCCATGCACAGAGCCTCTGGTGTGGATGTGTCCCCACCGTGCGGTGAGCCTCTCGTGTAGATGTGTCCTGCCCTTGCACGGAGCCCCTGGTGTGGATGTGTCCCGCGCCACCCACCACACCCCTCGCCCCGCTAACCCCATGCGGTGAGCCTCCCATGCAGATGTGCCCTGCCTGTGCACGGAGCCTTTTGTGTGGGCGTGTCCCGCCTGTGCACGGAGCCTCTGGTGTGGGTGTGTCCCCCAGTGCACGGAGCCTCTGGTGCAGCTGTTTAATGCCCGTTGTCCAGTGAGCCTCTTATGCAGATGTGTCCCGCCTGTGCACGGAGCCTCTTGTGTGGGTGTGTCCCGCCTGTGCACGGAGCCTCTGGTGCGAGTGTCTCACCTGTGCACGGAGCCTGTGGTGCGAGTGTGTCCCACCTGTGCACGGAGCCTCTCATGTGGGTGTGTCCCACCTGTGCACGGAGCCTGTGGTGCGAGTGTGTCCCACCTGTGCACGGAGCCTGTGGTGCAAGTGTGTCCCTCCTGTGCACAGAGCCTGTGGTGCGGGTGTGTCCTGCCTGTGCCCAGGGCCTCTGGTGTGGATGTGCAGGCAGCCTTGTGGCTGGAAGAGCACTAAATTCCTGTTTTAGGTTTTCCACTGACTTGCTAGGTGTCCTTTGTTAAGTAACTTGATTGATTCAATCAACAATCATTTTACATGTTTATAGGTTTACTTACTTTTCAAGAATCAATGAGACAATGGATTGGAAAGTTCCTGAAAAGTATAACATATCTATGTTTAAAATGGTGTTTATATTATTTGTATTTGAGCTAGATAATGAAAGTTTTGTTCCTTAGCTTGAAATTAGACACTTGATTTTCCCCACTCTTAACTCCCTTGTTGAAATCAGTGTAATCCGTTTTGTTATGTGGCGTATTCCATCCTCTGAACTCTCTGCGGCCAACCTAACTGCACGTGACTGGGAAAACTAATGTGTGTTCATAGTGATGTCCCTGAAGGAAAATAATATCTGGTTTGAATGTCAAGTAATCCTTTGGCGCATTTATCCCTTGTTTGGCACACAGGTTACTCTTTTAAAGGGAATATTTTACCAAACATAAAGGAATGAAAAGAATGCTAATTTGGCCACATGCAAACTCTGTGCAAACAGTTTCATTTCTCCCAGGCTTGGTTTCCTTACCTGTGAAAGCGAGATAATTTCCAACTGGTGAAGTGAGTGTAAAGATTAGAAGTATTTACAAGTGCCTTTTCCTGACTCAGTGGTCTGGGGATAAATGCTATCTACTGTTGTTACTGTTATTCTCTAATCATGACTGCAGTGGAGGGCTAAAGGCTTTGAAAGAAGGAATGAGATTTTACTCATGTTTGCACTCTTCTCAGCATTGGGCATGCACAATGCCTTCCTTACAGTCGACATTAATTATATTTTTAAATGAAATTTTCTCCTTTGATACCTCGCACTAGTTTCAAAATTAAGAATACTTTGTTAAACTATAAACAATTTATGTTGGTTGTAGATTTATTAGAAAATGCAGATAAAAAAATGAGAAAGTGAAAACCCTGAATTCCTGTGCTCAGAGTGAAAACCCTGGATTCCTGTGCTCAGAGTGAAAACCGTGGACTCCTGTGCTCAGAGTGAAAACCCTGGATTCCTGTGCTCAGAGTGAAAACCCTGGACTCCTGTGCTCAGAGTGAAAACCCTGGATTCCTGTGCTCAGAGTGAAAACCCTGGACTCCTGTGCTCAGAGTGAAAACCCTGGACTCCTGTGCTCAGAGTGAAAACCCTGGACTCCTGTGCTCAGAGTGAAAACCCTGGACTCCTGTGCTCAGAGTGAAAACCCTGGACTCCTGTGCTCAGAGTGAAAACCCTGGACTCCTGTGCTCAGAGTGAAAAGCCTCGATTCCTGTGCTCAGAGTGAAAACCCTGGATTCCTGTGCTCAGAGTGAAAACCCTGGATTCCTGTGCTCAGAGTGAAAACCCTGGATTCCTGTGCTCAGAGTGAAAACCCTGGATTCCTGTGCTCAGAGTGAAAACCCTGGACTTCTGTGCTCAGAGTGAAAAGCCTCGATTCCTGTGCTCAGAGTGAAAACCCTGGACTCCTGTGCTCAGAGTGAAAACCCTGGACTCCTGTGCTCAGAGTGAAAACCCTGGACTCCTGTGCTCAGAGTGAAAACCCTGGACTCCTGTGCTCAGAGTGAAAACCCTGGATTCCTGTGCTCAGAGTGAAAACCCTGGACTCCTGTGCTCAGAGTGAAAACCCTGGACTCCTGTGCTCAGAGTGAAAAGCCTCGATTCCTGTGCTCAGAGTGAAAACCCTGGATTCCTGTGCTCAGAGTGAAAACCCTGGATTCCTGTGCTCAGAGTGAAAACCCTGGATTCCTGTGCTCAGAGTGAAAACCCTGGACTCCTGTGCTCAGAGTGAAAAGCCTCGATTCCTGTGCTCAGAGTGAAAACCCTGGATTCCTGTGCTCAGAGTGAAAACCCTGGATTCCTGTGCTCAGAGTGAAAACCCTGGATTCCTGTGCTCAGAGTGAAAACCCTGGATTCCTGTGCTCGGAGTGAAAACCCTGGATTCCTGTGCTCAGAGTGAAAACCCTGGATTCCTATGCTCAGAGTCTGTTCTCACTTTTGTGCCTGTTCTTCAGGACTGTTTTCCATTTTAAATTTACTGTTTGTGTAGGGTATTAAGAGGGTTGGAACTTGTCAAATAATAGAAAATTCGATTTTAAGAAATACTATGAATCAGTATTGAGGATATTTTCAACGTTTTAGGTTTTTTTCTCAGTATGCTTCAGAATATTGATTTCATTTATTTGAAATAGATTTAAACGTTTTTGAGCAGAGCTGCCATTGACTTTAAAAACAGCAACAACAAAACAACAGGCATCATGTACTTACAAGGAATTTTTCCAGATCTATGTTGCAAAGGTTGCTTCCTGGATGTCATCTGCTCTGAATGTTTGATCTCAAATCAGAATTTAAAAGGGAAGTTTTATTTTTTCTTCTGCAACAAATATTCAATTTGATTCCTCATTGGCTATTTTTTTTGATGATAGTGAAAAATAGAGAGCTTTAAGAGAAGAAAAGCAAACAGATTGAATAATTATCCACTAATAGATTTTAAAATGTAAATTACAATTTTAAATCATGAATCTAGATGTTGAACTATCCTACTTCCATCCTGTATTGGACAGATAGTAACTTTCTGAAATATAACACTCACAAAGAGCATTCAGAATACACTGGGTGTGTAGTTTGCTGTTTTCATTTTGTGTTTTTGCATCATAGATTATAATATGAACATATCGATCACTTCCGACGGCCAAGCAGCACGACAGGATGCCGTAGTAACAAGTTCCAGGTGCAACGTGTATAAGAAGATAACTGTGACATTTTTCCCCCTAAAGGCTTCAAAAATCAAGTATAATTTTGATCAACAATAAATGTGCTATTAGTTAAAAAAAAGTACCTAACATAAGATTTTTAGTATTTATAGTCATCAATTTGTGAAATGGTCTATCTATCATCTTTTAAAGGTGTACTTTGTAAGTTTCATGACCATGTTATGCATGATCATATCAAAGCAAAGTCCTTTTAAATGCATCTTGGAGGCAACATTCAAAGTGCTGGAAGTTCTGGCCAGAGCAATCAGGCAGGAGAAGGAAATAAAGGGTATTCAATTAGGGAAAGAGGAAGTCAAATTGTCCCTGTTTGCAGATGACATGATTGTATATCTAGAAAACCCCATCGTCTCAGCCCAAAATCTCCTTAAGCTGATTAGCAACTTCAGCAAAGTCTCAGGATACAAAATCAATGTACAAAAATCACAAGCATTCTTGTACACCAATCACAGACAAACAGAGAGCCAAATCATGAGTGAACTCCCATTCACAATTGCTTCAAAGAGAATAAAATACCTAGGAATCCAACTTACAAGGGATGTGAAGGACCTCTTCAAGGAGAACTACAAACCACTGCTCAATGAAATAAAAGACGATACAAACAAATGGAAGAACATTCCATGCTCATGGGTTGGAAGAATCAATAGCGTGAAAATGGCCATACTGCCCAAGGTAATTTATAGATTCAATGCCATCCCCATCAAGCTACCATGACTTTCTTCACAGAATTGGAAAAAACTACTTTAAAGTTCATATGGAACCAAAAAAGAGCCCGCATCGCCAAGTCAATCCTAAGCCAAAAGAACAAAGCTGGAGGCATCACGCTACCTGACTTCAAACTATACTACAAGGCTACAGTAACCAAAACAGCATGGTACTGGTACCACAACAGAGACATAGATCAATGGAACAGAACAGAGCCCTCAGAAATGATGCCGCATATCTACAACTATCTGATCTTTGACAAACCTGACAAAAACAAGAAATGGGGAAAGGATTCCCTGTTTAATAAATGGTGCTGGGAAAACTGGCTAGCCATATGTAGAAAGCTGCAACTGGATCCCTTCCTTACACCTTATATAAAAATTAATTCAAGATGGATTAAAGACTTAAATGTTAGACCTAAAACCATTAAAATCCTACAAGAAAACCTAGGCAATACCATTCAGGACATAGGCGTGGGCAAGGACTTCATGTCTAAAACACCAAAAGGAATGGCAACAAAAGCCAAAATTGACAAATGGGATCTAATTAAACTAAAGAGCTTCTGCACAGCAAAAGAAACTACCATCAGAGTGAACAGGCAACCTACAGAATGGGAGAAAATTTTTGCAACCTACTCATCTGACAAAGGGCTAATATCCAGAATCTACAATGAACTCAGACAAATTTACAAGAAAAAAACAAACAACCCCATCAAAAAGTGGGCAAAGGACATGAACAGACACTTCTCAAAAGAAGACATTTATGTAGCCAAAAAACACATGAAGAAATGCTCATCATCACTGGCCATCAGAGAAATGCAAGTCAAAACCACAGTGAGATACCATCTCACACCAGTTAGAATGGCCATCATTAAAAAATCAGGAAACAACAGCTGCTGGAGAGGATGTGGAGAAATAGGAACACTTTTACACTGTTGGTGGGACTGTAAACTAGTTCAACCATTGTGGAAGTCAGTGTGGCGATTCCTCAGGGATCTTGAACTAGAAATACCATTTGACCCAGCCATCCCAATTACTGGGTATATACCCAAAGGACTATAAATCATGCTGCTATAAAGACACATGCACACGTATGTTTATTGCGGCACTATTCACAACAGCAAAGAGTTGGAACCAACCCAAATGCCCAACAACGATAGACTGGATTAAGAATATGTGGCACATATACACCATGGAATACTATGCAGCCATAAAAAATGATGAGTTCATGTCCTTTGTAGGGACATGGATGAAATTGGAAAACATCATTCTCAGTAAACTATCGCAAGGACAAAAAACCAAACACTGCATATTCTCACTCATAGGTGGGAATTGAACAATGAGAACTCATGGACACAGGAAGGGGAACATCACACTCTGGGGACTGTTGTGGGGTTGGGGGAGGGGGGAGGGACAGCATTAGGAGATATACCTAATGCTAAATGACGAGTTAATGGGTGCAGGAAATCAACATGGCACATGTATACATATGTAACAAACCTGCACATTGTGCACATGTCCCTAAAACCTAAAGTATAAAAAAAAAAAAAAAAAAAAAAGCAAAAAAAAAAAATGTGGCACATATACACCATGGAATACTACATCCTTTGTTAAATGTTTTTCTTCCTTTCTTCTGTTTCCCTTCCTTCCTTCCTTCCCTCTCTTCCTTCCCTCCCTTCCTCCCTTCCCTTCCTCCCTTCCCTTCCTCCCTTCCTGCCTTCCCTCCCTTCCTCCCCCAACCCTCCCTCTCTCTCTGTCTCTCTCTCTTTCTTTTTCTGAAGCAGGGTCTCCCTCTGTCACCTGCAAGCTCCGCCTCTCACGTTCAAAAGATCTCATGCTTCAGTTAACTGAGTAGCTGGGATTACAGGCATGGCATGCGTGCCACCACACCCAGCTAACTTTTTTTTTTTTTTTTTAATTTTTAGTAGAGATGGGTTTCACCATGTTGGCCAGGCTGATCTCGAACTCCTGAACTCAAGTGATCCACCCACCTCGGCCTCCCAAAGTGCTGGGATTACAGACGTGAGTGACTCTGCCTGGCCAAATGTTTTCAATGTGGTAGAAAAGTAGTGGGTTTTGTCTGCCTTTGAAGCATTTATATTTTAGCCCATTGGAGAAACAAGAATGAAAAACTGCCAAGCACCACACAAAACTCCATGTGGAATCCAGAGGCCCTTTTCCTGCCCGGTTTCCAGACTTCCTTTGAACTGAGGACTGGCTCCTGTGCTTCCCTTGAAGAAATGCCTTACAGTAAATAGTACCAGTTCTCATCATTGCTCAACTTTATACTGTATTTATTAATATTCATGACTTGATCTTTCACTCTTTTTCTAATGCCATGCCTCTAATTGTTCTGTGAGTCACCTCTCTCAAGAAACAATTACCCATTCTGGTCATCTCTTAGTGCTGTCACCCTTCAGGAAGCATGCTATTATAATCATGTCATTTTCAAATACTTTGCCTTTTTCCAATTATCCCCAAGTTACTTTATGTTTGCATTCAGGTTTTCAACAACTCTCCATTGGATGGTTAATGTTTTTCCTACTAAATGCTCACTTTATGTATGGAGCACATCTTCTGCTTATATGTCTCCTCCTTCCCTGTCCAGGGGTACTGATTGCTCAGAATTTCTTAACTAACTAAGCCTGGGCATTCTAGGATTAAAGAAAGAGAGATTTGATCCTCTTGTGGCTTTTAGGCTTTGATGTTTCATGTTGTTGAAACTAGGAAATTTTTGACTTTGGGTGGAGTCATAATGACAAGAATATAAGAAAATAGAACCTAGTGGGTAACTTCAGAACAGTAGTTATAGAACGGGAGTTATCTACGATTGATTAATGTTATGTGCTGTTGTGCACTTATTTTCTTACAACAAAAAGAGAGTCATGTCTATTTTGTTTTTTAGTCTTCTTGTCTTTATAACTGTACCCCAAATCATAGTGTGCTTAGAAATTCATTGAGGAGTGAAATCCACCAGACTGACGAAGGGTCTTGAAGGAGGTAGGTCTTCCCAAGGAGGCTCCTCGTGCTTCAGGTGCTCTACGGAAGCTGAGAAACTGTGCGCCTTCTGCCAGTGTTTACCCAGAATGCCCCAGATGAGAGCAGGTGAAAAAAGTGAGTAGTTGATGTGCTACTAGCTATTAGACAAGTGATAAAACAGTGCAGCCTCTTTAAATGATTAAAGTGGTGGTTTATATCAATTGACATAAATAATATTTAAGTGATTTAACATGCTTAAGACATGCTAAGCTGAGAACATCAGCCATTTTCCATTGCCTGCAGCTACTGATGAAAACACCATTTCGGCGTCTTACTGAAGTGAAATGCATCCACAGATCCATAACAATCATTTCCTCTCCTTGTGTCCTTTCTCAGTCAATCAGTGGAGGGTTTGCATTTAATTATCATTGCCAGAAATTCCAATAAAACCAGGATCCAGCATTATCTCTGACTCAGGATTTTTGCGACAAAATGAAAATGGCATTGATTCATTAATTGATTTTTAAAATTAATCACCTGCCCAGTATCTTAACTGTTTTTTTCTCTTTATTATGTTGATACCACTCCATCGCCACAGCTAAGTCTTTTATTGCTTCTCTAAGAGACAAGGTCAATAGTGATCAACACTGGAGTCTCAAAAGTGAAGTGTAGGCCGGGCGCGGTGGCTCAAGCCTGTAATCCCAGCACTTTGGGAGGCCGAGGCGGGCAGATCACGAGGTCAGGAGATCGAGACCATCCTGCCTAACACGGTGAAACCCTGTCTCTACTAAAAATACAAAAAATTAGCCGGGTGTGTTGGCGGACACCTGTAGTCCCAGCTACTCGGGAGGCTGAGGCAGGAGAATGGCGTGAACCTGGGAGGCGGAGCTTGCAGTGAGCCGAGATCGTGCCACTGCACTCCAGCCTGGGGGACAGAGCGAGACTCCATCTCAAAAAAAAAAAAAAAAAAAAAAAAGGGAAGTATAAGGTCACCAGTAATACTAAGTGGGGTCACGGAGAAATATTAAGCAATGAAAGTTTTAGAAAATTATGTGGTTCTAGGCTGGGTGTGGTGGCTCACGCCTGTAATCCCAGCACTTTGGGAGGCCAAGGGGGGTGGATCATGAGGTCAGGAGATTGAGACCATCCTGGCTAACACAGTGAAACCCTGTTTCTACTAAAAATATATAAAAAAAATTAGCTGGGTGTGGTGGCGGGCGACTGTAGTCCCAGCTACTAGGGAGGCTGAGGCAGGAAAATGGCGTGAACCTAGGAGGTGGAGCTTGCAGTGAGCTGAGATCGTGCCACTGCACTCCAGCCTGGGCAACAGAGTGAGACTCTGTCTCAAAAAAAAAAAAAAAAAAAAAATTCTGTGGTTCTAGAAGTAGAAAGCTTGGATCCCTTTATACATAGGAGATTCATTTGGACTCAAATAATAGGAGAAAGGTTTTCACTTAAAAACGGAAAAGATGCTCTGGGCAATGCTGTTCATTAATAAAACACAAGATATTGCATTGGCGTTGTATAAGAGACAGTCACGGATGAACCAATCGCCGTTTCGTATGGTGGGCTCCATGGAAGCAGTTTTGTTGTATTCGTGACAATTTTAGAAATCACAGCTAGGGTCCTGAAGAAGGAAATGAAATGGTTCCAGTTTAGCCTGGAGAAGTAGCAAGTGAACAAAGATCAGCGGATGCAGGTCAGTTTTTGCCGCCTCGCCTTCCATCTTGGAAGCTTCCCTACTTTCCTCCTGGTTGCTAGGCTGAGAACTCAAATTCTTATCCTCTTTCCCTCTCCCCAGTGGACTCGGATTTGCTTCCCAGCTCCCCTGGGGGCCTGATGACCTCTCCAGCACTGTGTTGTTTGCAGTGACCTGGGTGCCATGCCAAGGCTGGGCCAGCACCCTTCCGCCCCTCCCGCCGGCAGAATGTCTTCCCCTCTAAGCCGCCCTCTGGGCAGAGTGCAGGATCCAGGCAGTGCTGTCATGACACACTGCCACAGGGCATTCTGTGTCCCTCTGGTATGTTCTAACTTATCTTTGACCTTGACAGTGAAAAGGAAAGGAGATGAGATGAAGCTGGGTGTTCAGGAAGCACCCAATTCCTCAGTAGCCTTTGGCCATTCATTAGTTCATTTTTTTAAATTCACCAGTTATCCACAATATTATCTGTTATAGAAAATTGGTTTTAAGCAGATAGACAAAATTCTTACTTTGGGACATCTGCTGTGACACAGACAAAGAACAGTGATGGGATTTTGCTGTGAGCAAACTCCTAATTAAAAGTGTCTGTGTAGGTGTCTCCCATGGGGTGAGAGGACATTAAAGTAGTTCATAGAACTTGATGCCTGCCTTGTAACGCCTAAGCAGCAGGAATAGGTCCCGGAGAAAACAGAAACAGTCCCTGCTAGTTCAGCTGGATGGTCTTCTCTGAGCTGTGCTTCCAGCCCCTGGCATCTGGGGCTTCAGATTCCATTTCTGTTCTCCACGAGTGGCCCCTTGTCGTACTTCTGTTGGCCTCAGGTTGGCAGGTGTTTATTAAAATATGACCACATAACGCACAAGCCATTGTAGTCACATAAAGAAAGTATTTTATTTGTATTTACTTGGTTTTCCCCATGAGTTATAGAGATGCTATCTGTAACTTTTAAAATATATGAATTATTTCAAATTATAATCATATATATAGTCAATTTATGATGCTTCTGCAAGGTACCAAATAAGCTGGGTACATAGACATGGTTGTAAATATAAATTTTGGACACAAAAAGTAACTTTTCAAATTTTCATTTCTGGGAAGGCTTAATGAGAAATCATTATTGGCTGCCTACACCACACTCTGCGAAAGTACATTTAGGGGAATTTATTACTTGGTTACCCTAAATTGACAGCCATATTTTGGAGAAAAATGTGTCTTCTCTGATGAGTAATTTAAGGAAAGAAAATCAAACGTGAAGAGGAAAGGGACTTGAAAGTCCACAGGCGCTTTGAATTGACAAATGAGATTGTTCAGGGGCCTTTTTTCTTCATATCTTCAGAGAACCTGGCAGCTTTTCCCCAAGACAAAGCCAGTGTGAGAAGCAGCTGGGAGTTGTAACTCAGAACTGAGATTCGCCGTTCAGATTGCGTGGAGATTGCATCCATAAGGCCGTATAATTTCCGTTCAAGGCAAGGCATTTGTTTCTTGTTTGTTCATCTTCAGGATTTGTCTTTATTGATCTTTGAAAGAGGGGCATCCACGGCATTGCAAAAAAGCGTTCCATAAATACAAACTCGCATTTTCTGTTTGTAAATAGAATGAATAGAAAAAGACAGGCCTTAAAAAAAGTTGTAGTATACCCAAACGCAAATTTACACCTTGATTTACACTTAAGAATACATTTCACAAATTGGTAAATATTGTAGGCACAGATTGCATATGAACTTAACAAGCCGTCTGTATACTTGGGATGGGCGAAAATGCTCCTAAACGTCCTTCAGTGCCGCCTTCTGCCTCTGAAGCCTGTGCAGCATTCTTCCCACATGACTTTGTCACTGCTGTCCAAATGTGTCACATACTCTGTGCACCTGCAGCTGACAAATGTGCCTGTGCCAGATGGGCTGGCTTCCTGTCCCGCCGTCCATCAGCAGAATGGACTGACTCTGTGGGATCTTACAGTTCTGAGCCAGAAACACCACTGGCAATTATTCCTCTGCAGTGCTTTTGTATGAGTGGAAGGGAAATGGAAGCGTCTCTTTACTAGTATCAATACTGTAATTTAAAAATGTTCAGTCATTTCTCTGTTACAATAGAAATGTTTTAAATGAATTCCAAATAGCAGGCATCCAGTGTCTATCAGGCATGCCACACTCTATACCAGGTTCAGACACAGTGAGACGCAGCCAGGTGTAGACCAGGTCACTGCGTCTAGGCTGCTGCTCTCCTGAGGGACAAGAGGCTGTGCAGAAAGGTGGTGGGTGTGGGGGCAGAGGCCAGGTCATGGGCAAGGGGGCTTGAAGCACGTTTTTAATGCAATCTTTCTATTTTTGCTTGTGATGTATAAAAATCTCACATAAATATGTACTTGAAAAAGAGAGGAATATTTGAATAGACTTTGTTGATAATTGTGGATATTCTTTGGTACTACACCAAAACTTGACAAGTGATAGCTTCTTAAAGGTTAGTTACAACGTGGAATCAGAACCCGTATCGATGAACTTTTTACTCCCTGTTACATTAAAATCTATTGTTATATTCTGCACTTTGAATGCATTTTTACCCATGTAGCATTTTACAACATGATGCATTGGTCATTTGGAAAATATTGGTTCACTGAGTTATGCAAATGTTCAATGAGTTATGCAGATGTATGACACATTTAATTATACAATACTTAAAAATCACATGCATTAATATTTTCGTCAACATCTTTAGAAAAGACTTTTAGTATTGCGACACTGTCAAACACATGTGCATGTTTTGCAAATTTGAAGTTTTTTGAATGCTCAAATTTTATTGTTCAACCCAAATACTATCAGTTGTTTTTATAGACATAGTAGCCTCATTTTGAGAAAATGCCTGCCAACCACCCAAGAATCAGTAACTATAGTTTGTAGGTTACTTACTCTTTCAAGTAAAGTAGTTCCATGAAACAAGTGTCTAGTTCAGCTTGCAATGTGCACAATCACATAAGTGCTTTCTCTTGAGATAATCGTGTGGCTTCAATGCACACCAGAAGTGCTTCATGAGTTCTTCTCATTTCCTTACACAGGATATTAAAAGGTCATGTGCTCAAGGTCAGTGTTTAATAACATTCATAATTTTCATTCCTTCATGAAGGACATTTTAAGTGACGTTGGCATTTTCTCAAACACTGCAAGTGTGTTGAAGTGAGTGATTTGGTGGCAGTGAGTATGGCTGGGAGCAGTGGCTTTGATTAGTCCTCAGGCACCCATAGCTTTACCTGCCGTTGTTTTCGTAGCATCAATGCAAATGCCACACAAGGAGAGAGGCAAATGACTCTTAATACTGTGATGAGCATAGTTTCAACTTCACTGATCCCTGGGAGGTTCTATAGACCCTCCACAGCCACCTTTTGGGAAGTCGTACATGAGATGAGGATGGTGGTGATAGCATTTACATTCACAGAATGAAAACAGTTCACTTTCAACAACAGTATTGCATCCCAGCAGGACTCACTGAAGGAGGAGTTCCTCGGGCTCCTGCTGATATCCTTGAGTACCAGGCTGTGGACAGAGATATTGCAGAGCCGGGCAAGGGCAGGTCTGTGCCGCTCCCTGGCTGTGTGACCTAAGTATGTAATCTGTCCCAGGCCATAGCTTTCTCATTCTTCTGCAAGGGTGACAGCACCCTGAAGGGCTACTGGGAGGGGTGCATAAGATGAATCCATGGTGAGTGCTGGGCACAAAGGAAGAACTCAGTCATCATTAGCTGTTGTCATTGTTTGAGAAATGACGAGAAAATATTAGAAGAACACATTTATTAATGTTTATGATCAGAAATTAAGAAGAAAAACATCTCTAAAACTAACACATCAGTAGAAAAATGACAGTTGTATTTATATATTTGGGACAAAAGGGATCAAATCCTGTGGAAAGCTGTGTCCACTTAGCATCAGAGTCTTGGCCTGGGTGGCTCCTGGCCCAGAGCCCAGCACAGAGCCGGAGCTTGCGGGCTCCCTGTTAACTGCTCCTTGGCTTCTGTACTGGGAACTCACAGACTCCTCCGAGGCTGAGCTGCCTCCCTTTCCCTGCAGTGTGCGTGCTGGCCCAGCTCTGCTCAGTGCGTCTCCTTTTCTGATCACGGTTCTCCAGATACCCCCTGCCTCCCTCAGGACTCCCGGGCTCCCAGCCCCGGGCTGATGGGACACTACTGGGTGTAGCCCACTTTGAGGTTCAGCTGTCCTTGTCCACCCTTCCTGGAAGGGGAGGCAGGAACTCTTGGGCCTCAGCTGAGCTTTTCCTACCTCAGTGTCCCATCAACGTCATGTTCCTAAGTTCTTGATGGAAATGCTATGTGAGATCAACTCAGAAGAACTCCCCTAGGAAAGAAGTCATTTGTTTTTCCTGTGTGGAGATGAAGTGAGTGTGGTTTGTTGTTCATGGAAAGTCATGCTTAGTCCTCAAGCCCTTGATGCTGTTCAAGGCACTTTGGTTGCATAGTTTGAGTGCGATGATCTAGCCTGGATCTTAATCTGTGTGTTCTAGGATGGACCTTTCCCACTCTCTCCACATAAACTGCTGCCATGCTATCGCTTTCATCTATCTTTAGCCAATCCCAGTGTTGCTAGAAGTAAATAAAGGCTGTCCTTCAATGCCTTCTGGCAATTTTTCTGAACTCTGGGGTGGAAGTCAGATACTGCACCTTTAAATGCAAACAGTGTAAGTTTGACTGTTTTAGCCTTGGAAAGACGTTGAGATGGCCTCTTGCTCAGCATTCCATGTGTTGTTAACCTTTAAGTTAGATGGCTTCTTTCAGCCCCAGAGGTAAGCCAAGTTCCCCTTTGTTATGTCCATTTAGGCTGCTATAGCAGAATACCATAGAGCTGGGGGCTTATAAACAACAGAAATATATTCCCTCCAGTTTGGGAGGCTGGGAAATCGGAGATCAGGTGCTGGCAGGCTTGGTCTAAGGAGGGTTTGTTTCCTGGTTAATAGACGATGGCTTCTTCCTGTGTCCTCATGTGGTGGAAGGGGCAAACCAGCTCTCTGGGGTCTCTTCTAGAAGGGACTGATCCCGTCATGGGGGTTCTACCCTCATGACCTGATCACCTTCCAAAGGCCCAGCCTCCTAATATCATCACTTGAGGGGTTAGGATTTCAACACATAAATTTTGGGGGAAGACGAACTGTTAGATCCTTCTTTCCTAAATGACCCATCTCCATTTTCCTCTCAAATGTCTTCATTCCTCAACTGTCAAGGGTCCCTGGGCCTCTGTCTATCCTGCCTTGTTAGTGTCATGGGTCTTCCCCTCTCTCTCAGGACTTTGGTTCTACTCACCAGTCAGCAAGAGGCATCATCCACTTTGAAAAGCTGTTCCAGCATATGTACCTACCATCTTGTTCCTCCACCTATATTCATTTATTGACCTAAAATAGTTATTGTCATTGCTTTGTGACTAGTTCCCTGTGAAGATTTCTTTCAGTTGCTTTTCCGTGCCAATAATTGATACATAATAATTTTACTTTCTCCCTATTTTCTCATCAGCCCCTTGAGATGTGGCTCTACCCCCGATATTCTTGTGTTGCCTTTCTTTCTCATAACCTTTCACCTTTAATGGTTGAATTCAGTGATGATTTCATTATCTACCCTATCCTTGTAACCTCTGGGTTTTTTTATTTGTTTGTTTTTGTACACTGCTTGTCCATCTGTTGGACTCAAACTCCTCCATTCCTCAGCGTGATACACCCTTGTTCACATCTCAGTGCTGGCTTCTCTGTCTTGGCTCCAGCCCCAAGCACAGACCTCGTGTCCTATCTTCTTGAGTTCTCCTCCTCACTGCTTCACTTTGTAGGTGTGTTTACCGTGAAGGCTCTGAAAATAATCTCAGTTGTCTTGTTTGTCCCACTTCTGTTTCCAAATGCTATTTCAGTCCCTCTTCAGTGAAACCTCTGCTGCCTTTGATTTTTGCTTCTGCAGCATGCAGTCCGACCTTAGGACTTTATGTGCCTCTGCATTTCCATTTCAAGATGCTGCTTCATCTCAAGTCCAGTGTCCTAAGCCAGCAGACACCTTTGTCCTCTTCTCCATCAATCGCGCCTTTGTTCTCTCAGCTGCTCAGGCCCTCGAGGTCTGAGCCTGATATTCATTGCCTGCCTTCACTGCACACCTGTTTCCAGCCAGCCATTCTGCAGGTTCTTCCTTCCATGCACCATGTCCTCCCTCTCCCTTCTCATGGCCTCAGCACTGGCTGGTGCAGGTCAGTCCCTGGCTTCGCACTCTTCTAACTCCATGTACCCTTGCATGCAGGTGACTTTTCCGTGTTTTCCCCTTTAATTGTGTCACTGCTCTATTTGAAACCTTTATTGTCCCCACCTAAGTCTGATCTCTTCTGTGAAACTATCCTGACCACTCCAAACTTTGGTAGCTTCTGAAATCCTGAAAAACTTAGTCTGTATTAACATAATTGGAGGTATGTGTTTAAAATTTATTCATTATTCCCTCAGTATGGCTGCAAGTTCTCTGAGTGCAGAGACCACACCTTATATTTCCCTGGTAGCTGGTGACGCTGACCCGCAGAGCCCTGGTCATAGAGTAGGTGCTCAAAAGGTAATTGGTGATTGGCTGATATTTGACATTTGCAGGAAATTTAAAACCAGGATCTGGATCTCTTTAGTTTTCAGCCTCTGCAATGGAAATTTTCCTCTATTTTTAGAAAAGAGCTCTATTTTCCTTTGTTCTTCCTTTGTGTCTAATGTATTGAAGAACTATTTTCTATTCTGCCTTATGCTTTGCCCATTATTTCATTTCCTGCTTTTAATTTCCTGGTTTCTGATTCTGAAGGGCTCCACTTTAAAGATGACAGTCAATTCATAAAGGAAGGACCTAGTAGTTCTCCTTCTCAAATGTTTTTTAGAAACATTTTCTTGTCATGCTTACACTTGATTTTTCAAATTATTACATTATATCAATATTTACTGAAGTCTTATCATCTTACCGGTAAATAATTTTGATAATCAAAAGTAAGCATTTTGATTTAAAAAGATCTCATTTCCTTTATCCTATAGAAAAGGAAATGATTTCTCTGTTGAATGCATGCATGATGCATAAGGAGGAGGGATTAGTTGTTATAACAGACATGGTCTTCACATAATTTCAGAGCACTTCCACCTCTGCTGCACTTGGAACAAAGGAAGTCTTTACAGTGAACATTTTACTGTGACCAGCTCTTACCCCATTCTGGCCTCCTAAACCATGGTAATGCAGATTGAGGAAAAGTGCACCTTCTATTGAGTTATTGATGCCATTTCCTTTCTAGGTCTATTTTGTCAAGACTAGATTTTTGCTTATAACTTAGAAATATAAACTAAAGTAGGAGATGAATGTGAACACTGATGTATGTAGAATTACCTTCTGTTTCTCCTTTATTGATAACCTGGATAACTGAAAATCAAGAAAATTGCCAAATATCCTCACCTAATTGAAATGTTGCCTTCTCTCAGCTACAAGAATCAGGTGCAGGGCCAATGACAACTGACACTTTTTACTCCCTCTGTCCAGTCTCTAGAAGGCAGTGTGATCAAGAGAAAGTGGAAGTTGCAGACAGTTAATTCAGAAACAGCATGAACGGTCCAAGTAATTTAGGGCGAACCATGGAGAGAGGTGCTATTCGAATCTGGCAGCAGCTCCCGGCTGGCACCTGGGAAAACCTGCCAGGTTGATGAGTCCGACCCCTCGTGGTGGAGAAAGGCTCAGAGCGTGATTGACAATGGATAGGATTGACAGCGGATAGGAGGAAACACCCAGCAACTTCATTCTCTCATCACCACACTGAGTTGTGTGACTGAGGTGGATGTTTCTGGAGAATCTATTTCTTCAGTGGTAAATGGAGCAAAGTCTAAAGAGGGGCTTTATTAGTGCTGCCTTGCATCAGCTGCAGTGACCCTTGAAAAAACAGCAACAAATAATGTGTCACCTTGTGCTTGTATTTCCAGTCTAGTGCTTCTGTGAAATGTTTCAGAGAGTATTTTATGACATTTTAAAAGAAGTAATTAGGTTTTTGCAAATACGTTTTTAGTGTTTAATTTTAGAGGTGGTGATTAGGACTTACAAATTGTTTACCACATGCTTCGGATGATGTTGCATGCCAAATTGAATGGTTTTAGTGAGAACAGTGTGATAAAATGCAAATGCAGCAAGGCCTCACTTGTCTCATTTTTAAGCAACGATGTTTTGCAAAAATGAAATTTTCATATATCTGATGTCCCTGTGATTAATCTACAATTACTTCATTTTTATTTTTTGAGACAGGGTCTTGCTCTGTCAACCAGGCTAGAGTGTGGGTTGCACTGCACCCTCAGACTCCCCAGTAGCTGGTACTACCAGCATGTGACACCATGCCTGGCAAATTTTTTGTTGTTTTTTTGTTTTGTAGGGATTAGGTCTTGCTGCATTGCCCAGGCTGGTCTTGAACTCCTGGGCTCAAGTGATCCTCCTGCCTTGGTCTCCCAAAGTGCTGGGTTTACAAGTGTGAGCCAGCATGCCTGGCCTTCAGTTCATTTGTAAAGCCCTGTTCCCTGATGAATTGCTCATGATTTTGCACTTCGTGACTCCCTTTGCTGCTTTGTTTGATGCTTTCAAGGATGGCTGGCATCTGGGGTTTTGTCTTGTTCTAAATGGCTCCAGCCTTCTGTGCTTTCTGCAGTGTTTTGGTCTCTCCTCTCCCTGGAATCCCCACGGTTGCTATTGGTGCACTTCTAGCAGCTTCCCTCACCCCTTTCTGACACGTGACTTCTGTTCTGCAGCAGGGAGCGAAGCAGAGCAAAGCTCGTCCATGCTGTGTGAGTGCCTGCATTGTATGAGTGCCTGCATTGTATGAGTGCCTGCAATGTGTGAGTAGAGACCCAGCTCTTGAAATCCTCATTGACAAAGTGCATGAGCTTCA
Source organism: Nomascus leucogenys (assembly GCF_006542625.1). NCBI lineage: Eukaryota > Metazoa > Chordata > Mammalia > Primates > Hylobatidae > Nomascus > Nomascus leucogenys. Next base: position 3,457,922 of record NC_044399.1, read on the forward strand.
ACACATGGGCTTGTGATGTATCTTTGAGTTTCTTTTTTTTTTTTTTTGAGATGGAGTCTCTCACTGTCGCCCAGGCTGGAATGCAATGGAGCGATCTCAGCTCACTGCAACCTCCGCCTTCTGGGTTCAAGCGATTCTCCTGCCTCAGCATCCCGAGTAGCTGGGATTACAGGCATGCACCACCATGCCTGGCTAATTTTTTTTTGTATTTGTAGTAGAGACGGGGTTTCACCATATCGGTCAGGCTAGTCTTGAACTCCTGACCTTGTGATCCGCCCACCTCAGCCCCCCAAAGTGCTGGGATTACAGACCTGAGCCACTGTGCCCGGGCCATCTTTGAGTTTCTTTGTTGCTTGTGACTGCTTTCTAGGTAGGTGATGCTTCCAGGCATTGTGGTTTACATTTGGGTGAGGTGTTGCTACAGAGTCCCTGGTGAATTCCTGGACTGCATTCTGAAGATGACTGGAGTTGGGGTGGTCTTGCATAGGCTCTGCTTGCCCCAGCCAGCACCTTGGTTGTCCAGCTCCAGAGTGTATTATCTTGGGCCTTTTTTTTTTCAGAACGCTATTTTTTTTTTAACAGCATGAGGATATAATTTACATCTGCTTGAACTTGAGGGGTTTTGGCAAATGTATACAAATGTGTAATTGTGGTTAAGGAGAGTTGGGATCTTCCCCATCAGATTGGGCATCTCAGCCTTTCTGCGCTTTCTCACTTCCAAAATTTCCCCCTTACCTTTCTAGATGCTCAGCTGCTTAAACAGTCATCTGCTGCCTTGAGCAGAAAGGCTGTGGTTTCTGGCAGCTACAGCAAGGGTGGGTGAGGTGTGCCCAGGCAGGGGGCTGGAGGTGCATAGCTCTCTGTAAAGTCTAAACAGTCGACTCTTCCTGTGTTGCTGTCTTCTGTTGGGAGTTTTCAAGGGCCTTCATGGGTGCTTTCAATACTTGTAATAATTTTATTCAGTTTTATGATTCTCATATGCAGGAGAATCACCCAGACCACCACTTCATGCCACCCTTTCCTTCTTGGGACATTTTATCGTCTTTTTAAAAATTGAGCTGTAATTTATACACAGTAGAATGCATCCTTCTCGGTGTCCAGTTCCAGGAGTTTTGGGAACACACAGTCATATAACTACCAGCATAGTCAAGGTATGGAACAGCCACCACCCCCCAAATTCTCTTGGGCCCCTCTGTGGTCACCTCTCTATTCCCACGCCACCCCCGTGCCCTGGCAGCCATTGGTCTGTTTCCTGTCCCCTGGTTTTGCCCTTTCCAGAATGTCATAGGCTGAAATTATGGAGCATACACGCCTCTGTCACTTACTGTGGTTCATGGGAGGTTCACCCATCTGTGTGCACAACAGCTCATTCCTGTCAATTGCCGAGTAGTGCTCCATTTTACGGTTGTACCAGAACTAGTTTATTCATTCCCCATTGAAGGGCATTTGGGTTCAATTTTTGAATATTGTAAAAAGAGCTGCTATCCATTGATGTAAAGGTTGTGTAATACCTAAGAGTGGGATTGCTGAGTCATGCAGTGAATGCATTTGTCACTATGTAAGAAGCTGGCAAACTTTTGCTAAGCAGCTGTATGTACAGTTTTGCAACTGTACAGTGGATGGAAGTGAATGGAAGTTTCAGGTGATCTGCGGCCTCACCAACAGCTTTCTTTGTCAATTAAAAATATTTTTATTTAGTAATTTGTCTTGGAGTTGTATTTCATTTGTGATTTTACTTTGCATTTCCTTAATGACTAATGACATCGCGCATCTTTTCATATGCTTATTTGCCATTCATATATCATCTTTGGGGACCTGTTTGTTTTATGGATTGTTTCCATGTTATCGAGTTTTGAGAGTTCTGTTTGAAAATTCTTTTGTTTTGAGATTGGGTCTCGCTCTGTCGCCCAGGCTGGAGTGCAGTGGCGTGATCTCAGCTCACTGCAACCTCTGCCTCCCAGGTTCAAGCAATTCTCCTGCCTCAGCCTTCCGAGTAGCTGGGATTACAAGGGCACACCACCACACCCAGCTAATTTTTATATTTTTAGTAGAGACCGGGTTGCACCATGTTGGCCAGGATGGTCTCGATCTCCTGACCTTGTGATCTGCCTGCCTTGGCCTCCCAAAGGAAAATTATTTGTCAGATGTTTTGCAAATGTTTTTTGCCAGTATGTGGCTATTCTTCTCATTCTTTTAACATTGTATTTGAAGAGCAGAAGCTTTTAATTTTGAAGTCCAATTTATCAATCTTTTCTCTCATGGATTGTGCCTTTCATGTCCTTTCTAAAATTTCTATGCCCAACCCAAAGTCTCAAAGATTTTCTACTGTTTTATTTTGGAAGTTTGGTTTTATGTTTTACATTTATGTCCAGGACCCATTTTGAGTTAATTTTCATATGTAGTGCAGTGTAGGAACGAGGATTTTTTTTTTTATTTTGCGTATGAATTTCTGATTGTTCTTGTACCTTTTGTTGAAAAGAACTACACTTTCTGCTTTAAAGTTACTTGTATTTTTTATAATCAGCTAACTGTATTTGTGTTGGTTTGTTTCTGGACTCTATGTTTATCCCATTGATCTATGTTTTTCCTTTCACCAATATGAAGCTTTCTTGATTATTGCAGTTTTGAAATCAGGTTATGTGAAACCTCCAATTTTATTCTTCCTTTTCTTTTTTTCTTTTTTTTTTGTATTTTTAGTAGAGATGGGGTTTCACTGTGTTAGCCAGGATGGTCTCGATCTCCTGACCTCGTGATCCACCCGCCTCAGCCTCCCAGAGTGCTGGGATTACAGGCGTGAGCCACTGCGCCCGGCCCTATTCTTCCTTTTCAACATTGTTTTGAGCTATTTCAGATCTTTTGCTTTTACAAATAAGGCAATGTTAGACGTGACTTGTCAGTTTCTGTAGCAATCCTGCTAGTATTGATTGGGATTCCATTGATCTATAGGTCAATTCAGGGAGAATCTACATGCTAATGATATTGGGTATAAAATACCATGAACATGGTCTATCTCTCCATTTATTCATGTCTGTTTTTTAAATGAGTGTTTTGTAGCATTTAGTATCCTGACCTTTTTAAATCGGATTTTTGCATAAGTGTTTTGGTTTTGTAGCTATTGTACGTGGCACTTAAAATTTACATTTCCTATTGTTTATTGCAAACATATAGACAAACTATTGATTTTTTTATATTGATTTGAATCCTGAAATCTTGATGAGATAAGCTCATTGATGAGTTCTGGTCGCTTTTTAAAATAAATTTCTTCTAGAAAAAAACGGGATACATGTGCAGAACATGCAGGTTTGTTACATAGGTATACATGTGCCATGGTGGTCTGCTGCACCTATTGACTTGTCCTCTGAGCTCCCTCCCCTTGCCCCCCACCCCCAACAGGCCCTGATGTGTGTTGTTCCCCTCTCTGTTGTCCATGTGTTCTCATTGTTCAACTCCCACTTATGAGTGAGAACATGTGGTGTTTGGTTTTCTGTTCCTGTGTTAGTTTGCTGAGGATGATGGCTTCCAGCTTCGTTTATGTCCCTGCAAAGGACATGATCTCATTCCTTTTTATGGCTGCATAGTATTCCTTGGTGGATATGTACCACATTTTCTTTATCCAGCTTATCATTGATGGGCATTTGGGTTTGTTCCAAGTCTTTGCTATTGTAAATAGTGCTGCAATAAACATATGTGTGCATGTGTCTTTATAGTAGAATGACTTATATTCCTTTGGGTGTATACCCAATAATGGGATTGCTGGGTCAAATGATGTTTCTGGTTCTAGATCCTTGAGGAATCGCCATACTGTCTTCCACAATGGTTGAGCTAATTTACATTCCCACCAACAGTGTAAAAGCGTTCCAATTTATCCACAGCCTCGCCAGCATTCCTGACTTTTTAATAATTGCCATTTGGACTGGTGTAAGAGAGTGTCTCACTGTGGTTTTGATTTGCATTTCTCTGATGATCAGTGATGTTGAACTTTTTCATATATTTGTTAGCCACATAAATGTCTTCTTTTGAGAAGTGTCTGTTCGTATCTTTTACCACTTTTTGATGGGGTTGTTTTTTTCTTGTAAATTTGTTTAAGTCCTTGTAAATTCTGGATATTAGACTTTTGCCAGATGGGAAGATTGCAAAATTTTTCTCCCGTTCTGTAGGTTGCCTGTTCACTCTGATGAGTATTTCTTTTGCTGTGCAGAAACTCTTTTAATTAGACCTCATTTGTCAATTTTGGCTTTTGTTTCAATTGCTTTTGGTGTTTTAGTCATGAAGTCTTTGCCCATGCCTATATCCTGAATGATATTACCTAGGTTTTCTTCTAGGGTTTTTATGGTTTTGGGTTTTACATTTAAGTCTTTAATCCATCTTGAGTTAATTTTTGTATAAGGTGTAAGGAAGGGATCCAGTTTCAGTTTTCTGCATATGGCTAGCCAGTTTTCCCAGCACCATTTATTAAATAGGGAATCCTTTCCCCATTGCTTGTTTTTGTCAGGTTTGTTGAAGATCAGATGGTTGTAGACATGTGGTATTATTTCTGAGGTCTCTGTTCTGCTCCATTGGTCTATATGTCTGTTTTGGTACCAGTACCACACTGTTTTGGTTACCGTAGCCTTGTAGTATAGTTTGAAGTCAGGTAGCGTGATGCCTCCAGCTTTGTTCTTTTTGCCTAGGATTATCTTGGCTATATGGAGTTTTCTTCAATTTCATATGAAACTTAAAATAGTTTTTTCTAATTCTGTGAAGAATGTCAATGTTAGTTTGATGAGAAGGGCATTGAATCTATAAATTACTTTGGGCAGTATGGCCATTTTCACAATATTGATTCTTCCTGTCCATGAGAATGGAATGTTTTTCCATTTGCTTGCATCCTCTCTTATTTCCTTGAGCAGTGGTTTGCAGTTCTCCTTGAAGAGGTCCTTCACATCCCTTGTAAGTTGTATTCCTAGGCATTTTATTCTCTTTGTAGCGATTGTGAATGGGAGTTCATTTATGATTTGGCTGTCTGCTTGTGTATTGTTGCTGTAAAGAATCCTTGTGATTTTTGCACATTTATTTTGTATCCTGAGACTTTGCTGAAGTTGCTTATCAGTTTATGGAGTTTTTGGGCTGAGATGATGGGATTTTCTAAATATACAGTCATGTCATCTGCAAACAGACACAATCTGACTTCCTCTTTTCCTATTTGAACACACTTTATTTCTTTCTCTTGCCTGATTGCCCTGGCCAGAACTTCCAATACTATGTTGAATAGGAGTGGTGAGAGAGGGCACCCTTGTCTTGTACTGGTTTTCAAAGGAAATGCTTCCAGCTTTTGCCCATTCAATATGATATTGGCTGTGGGTTTGTCATAAATAGCTCTTATTATTTTGAGATATGCTCCATCAATACCTAGTTTATTGAGAGTTTTTGACATGAAGGGATGTTGAATTTTATCAAAGGCCTTTTCTGCATCTATTGAGATAATCATATTGTTTTTATATTTGGTTCTGTTTATGCGATGGATTACGTTTATCCATTTGTGTATGTTGAACCAGCCTTGCATCCCAGGGATGAAGCTGACTTCATTGTGGTGGATAAGCTTTTTAATGTGCTGCTGGATTTGGCTTGGCAGTATTTTATTGAGGATTTTCGCATCAATGTTAATCACAGGTATTGGCCTGAAGTTTTCTTTTTTTGTTGTGTCTCTTCCCAGTTTTGGTATCAGAATGATGCTGGCTTCATAAAATGAGTGATGGACTCCCTCATTTTCAGTTGTTTGGAATAGTTTCAGAAAGAATGGTATCAACTCTTCTTTGCATTTCTGGTTGAATTCAGCTGTAAATCCGTATGGTCCTGGGCTTTTTTTTTTTTTTTTGGTTGGTAGGTTATTAATTACTGCCTCTCAATTTCAGAACTTGTTATTGGTCTATTCAGGGATTCAACTTCTTCCTTATTTAGTCTTCAGAGCATGTGTGTGTCTAGGAATTTATCAATTTCTTCTCTATTTTCTAGTTTATTTGCGTAGAGGTGTTTATAGTATTCTCTGATGCTAGTTTATATTTCTCTGGGGTCAGTGGTGATATCCCCTTTATCATTTTTTATTGTGTCTATTTGATTCTCCTCTCTTGTCTTCTTTATTAGTGTAGATAATGTTCTATCATTTTGTTAAATTTTTCAAAAAACCAGCTCCTGGATTCATTGATTTTTTGGAGAGTTTTTTGTGTCTATATCTTCTTCAGTTCTTCTCTGGTCTTAGTTATTTCTTGTCTTCTGCTACCTTTTGGATTAGTTTGTTCTTGCCTCTCTAGCTCTTTTAACTGTGATGTTAGGGTATCAATTTGAGTTATTTCAAGCTTTCTGATGTGAGCATTTAGTGCTATAAATTTCCCTCTTAACACTGGTGTAGCTGTGTCCCAGAGATTCTGGTACATTTTCTCTTTGTTCTCATTGGTTTCAAAGAACTTCTTGATTTCTGCCTCAATTTCGTTATTTGCCCAGGAGTCATTCAGGAGCAGGTTGTTCAATTTCCATGTATTTGTGTGCTTTTGAGTGAGTTTCTTAATTCTGAGTCCTAATTTGGTTGCACTGTAGTCTGGGAGACTGTTAATGATTTCAGTTCTTTTGCATTTGCTGAGTGTTTTACTTCCAATTATGTGGTCGATTTTAGAATAAGTGCTATGTGGCACTGAGAAGAATGTATATTCTTTTTTTTTTTTTTTCTGTTTTTGAGATGGAGTCTTGCTCTGTCACCCAGGCTGGAGTGCAGTGGCGCGATCTCAGCTCACTGCAACCTCTACCTCCCGGGTTCAAGTGATTCCCCTCCCTCAGCCTCCCAGGTAGCTGGGATTACAGGCATGCGCCACCACGCCTGGCTAATTTTTTGTATTTTAGTAGAGGTGCGGTTTCACCATGTTGGCCAAAGATGGTCTCAATCTCCTGACCTTGTGATCTGCCTGCCTCAGCCTCCCAAAGCGCTGGGATTACAAGCGTGAGCCACCAGGCCTGGCCAAAGAATATATATTCTGTTGATTTGGGGTAGAGTGTTTTGTAGACATCTGATAGGTCCACTTGATCCAGAGTTGAGTTCAAGTCCTGAATATCCTTGTTAATTTTCTGTCTCGTTGATCTGTCTAATACTGACAATGGGGTGTTAAAGTCTCCCATTATTATTTTGTGGGAGTCTAAGTCTCTTTGTAGGCCTCTAAGAACTTGGTTGATGAATCTGGGTGCTCCTCTATTGGGTGCATGTATATTCAGAATAGTTAGCTCTTCTTGTTGATTTTTTTTTTTTTTAACCGTTATGTAATGCCTCTCTTTTGTGACCTTTGTTGGTTAAAGTCTGTTTTATCAGAGACTAGGATTACAACCTCTGCTTTTTTTTTTTTTTTTTCTTTCCATGTGCTTGGTAAATTTTCCTCCATCCTTTTATTTTGAGCCTGTGTGTGTCTTTGCACATGAGCTAGGTCTCCTGAATACCACATGCTGATGAGTCTTGACTCTTTATCCAATTTGACAGTCTGTGTCTTTTAATTAGGGCATTAGGCCATTTATATTTAAGGTTATTATTGTTATGTGTGAATTTGATCCTCTCATTGTAATGCTAGCTGGTTATTTTGCAGAGTTGTTTATGTGGTTGCTTCATAGTGCCACTGGTCTATGTACTTTTGTGTGTTTTTATAGTGGCTGGTAATGTTTTTCGTTTCCATATTTAGTGCTTCCTTCAGGAAATTCTCCTGGATAACATCCTGAAGTGTGTTTTCCAGCTTTTCCATTTTCCCCACCTCCTTTTGGTACTCCAGTCAATTGTAGGTTCAGTATTTTGATGATGTCCCATATTTCTTGGAGGCTTTGTTCATCCCTTTTCATTCTTTTTTCTCTAGTCTTGTCTGCATTCCTTATTTTAGCAAGGTGGTCTTCAAACCCTGATATCATTTCTTCCACTTGGTCAATTTGGCTATTGATACTTGTGTATGCTTCACGAAGTTCTTGTGCTGTGTTTTTCAGCTCCATCCTGTTGTTTATGTTCCTCTCTAAGCTGGTTATTTTAGTAAGCAATTCCTCTAACCTGTTATCAAAGTTCTTAGCTTCTTTGCATTGGGTTAGAACATGCTCCTTTAGCTCGGTGCAGTTTTTTATTACCCATCTTCTAAAGCCTACTTCTGTCAATTCATCCATCTGATCATCCGTCCAGTTCTGTGCCCTTGATGGAGAGACGTTGTGATCATTTGGAGGAAAGAGGCACTCTGGCCTTTTGGGTTTTCAGCATTTCTATGTTGATTCTTTCTCAGAACCACCAAGAGGAAACGCTAAGTCTGCTGATCTCCAGAGACTGTGGCAACCACTCCCATTAGGGGATCTGGCTTTTGTCCCTGAGTCTCTGGCTGGAGTTACTGGAGCTCCTACAGGGAAGCCCTGCCCAATGAGGAAGGATGGGTCAGGTCAGGCCTAAAGAGGCACTCCAGCCACAGACTGGCACAGCCAGTGTGTTGGGCTGTGGGGGACAAGTCTTGGGACCAAGCGTCCAGCTTCCCTGGCTCCATCTGGGAAAAGCACAGCCTGGGGCTATAGAGATGGATACCCTTCTCCCACCCACGGGGCATAGCGTGTTAGGCAGTGGCGAGTCCCAGTGCTGGCTGCTGCCCCTCCCAGAAGGAGCTCAAATGGCTTAGAAAGCAGGCAGCTGCAGCTGGTGCTGGTTGCCCCTCCTCCTGGGAGTTCAGTAGGCTTAAGCAGATTCCAGCTGAGAGGCTGTTAAGAGTACATACATCTGCACATTCTGGAGTTGGGATGCTAGGTCCCAGTGGCATGGGTTCACGAGTGGGATCTTCCAATCTGAGGGCTGCGCAGTTCCATGGAAAAAGCACGGTTTCCCCATCTGGGTAGCACGCTCACTCACTGCCTCCCTTTGCTGGGGGGAGGGGGCTCCCCCACCCTGTGTGACTCTCAGGTGAGCCACTGCACTACATTGTTCTTCCTTCTCTCCTTCTTCCTCTTCCCTCCAGCTCTTAGTCAGTTCTGATGAGAGAACCTGGATACCTTGGCTGCTGATGAAGGATTCACATGCTTATTATGGTTTTCTTCAATGGGAGCCTCCGAATGCTGCTGTTTCTAGTCGGCCGTCTTGACCCCACCCCTTCTGGTTGCTTTTTGCAAATTCTTTGGGATTTTCTACTTAGACAGCTGTGTTGTTGTCACACACGTCCGTGTGAAGAGACCACCAAACAGGCTTTGTGTGAGCAACAAGGCTGTTTATTTCACATGGGTGCAGGCGGGCTGAGTCCGAAAAGAGAGTCAGCAAAGGGAGATAGGGATGGGGCCGTTTTATAGGATTTGGGTAGGTAGTGGAAAATTACAGTCAAAGGGGCTTGTTCTCTGGCGGGCAGGGGCGGGGGTCAGAAGGTGCTCAGTGGGGGAGCTTCTGAGCCAGGAGAAGGAATTTCACAAGGTAGTGTCATCAGTTAAGGCTGAACTGGCCATTTTCACTTCTTTTGAGATTCTTCAGTTACTTCAGGTCATCTGGATGTATATGTGCAGGTCACAGGGGGTATGATGGCTTAGCCTGGGCTCAGAGACCTGACAGTTGTCTGTAAATCAAGACCATATTATGTTTTTTTTTTTTTTTCTATGTGGATGCTTTACTGAACTGGCTAGGACCTCCTATGAGATGCTGAATAGGAGTAGTGAGGTCAGACATGTTTGACTTCCTCCTGATCATAAGGGGAAAACATTCAGACTTTGTATGTATGGATTAATATACATTTTTTGTAGATGCCATTTATTAGCTTGAGAAAGTTACTCTGTATCCTGGTTTGCTGAGAGTTTTACCATGAATGGATGTTGAATTTTGTAAAATGGCTTTTCTGCGTCTATTAAGATAACATGTGGTTTTCTTTTCCAGTGTGTTGCTTGAGATACCAGATTATTACATTGATTGATGTTTCAAATGTCGAGCCAGACTTGCATTCCTGGGGTAAACCCTAATTGTTCATGAATCAGCTGTTTATCCAAGGAGCCCTGGTTCCTTTAATTGAAGAAAGGTATTTAGAAATCAAATCTCCTTTATCTTTATAATTATATATATATAACTCTACAATTCGCATGTCATCAAAATGACCCTTTAGAAGTATAATTAAATGCTTTATATTATGTTCACAGAGTTGGATGGTCATTACCACTATCTAATTTCAGAATATTTTTATCACCCTAAAGGGAAACTGTGTACCCATTAATAGTTACTCCTTATTCCCTACCCCTAGTCTACTAATCGACCTTCAGTATCCATATAAATTCCATATAAATTGAATCAAATAATGTGTCCCTTTATGTCTGTCTTCTCTTACACATAATGTTTTCAAGGTTATTCCATGTTGTAGCATGTATCAGTACTTTATTCTTTTAATGGCTAAATAGTATTCCATTATGTGTTAATTCTTCTTTAAATGTTTGGTAGAATTCACAAGTGAAGCCATTTGTGCTTAGCTTTTTCTCTTTTCTTGGGAAGTTTTTTGATTACTAATTCAGTCTCTTGTTACAGTTTTATTTATATTTTATGTTTCTTCTTGAGTTACTTTCAGTAGTTTGTGTCTTTCTAAGAATTTATAAATTTTATGTAGGTTATTTAACTCATTGGCAAACAATTGTTTATAATAGTCTCTTATAATCCACCTTGTTTCTGTGAAGTCAATAGTCTTATTCCCTATACATTTCTGATTTTATCAATTCTAGTATTCTCTTTTTTTCTTGATCAGTCTAGCTAAAAGTTTGTCAATTTTGCTGATTTTTTTTTCCCAAAAAACTAGCTTTTGGTTTCACTGAATTTTCTCTAGTTTTTAAATTTTCTATTTTACTTTTTCCACTCTAATCGTTATTATTTTTTCCTTCTGCTTGCGTTGAGTTTTGTTTGCTCTTTTATTTTTGTATAGCTTCTTAAGGTGGAAGGTTCAGTAACAGATTTGAGCTCTTTCTTCCTTTTTAATATGACATTTAAAGCTACACATTTCTAATACGGTTTGGCTGTGTCCCCACCTAAGTCTCATCTTGAATTCTCATGTGTTGTAGGAGGGACCTGGTGGGAGGTAATTGAATCATGGGGGTGGGCCTTTCCCATGCTGGTCTTGTGATAGTGGGTAAGTCTAATGAGATCTGATGGTTTTATAAGTGGGAATTTCCCTGCACACACACTCTTGCCTGCTGCCATCCATGTAAGGTGTGACTTGTTCCTCCTTGCCTTCCACCATGATTGTGAGGCTTCCCCAGGCACATGGAACTAGAAATCTGTTAAACCTCTTTCTTTTGTGAATCTCCCAGTCTCGGGTATGTCTTTATCAGCAGCATGAAAACAGACTAATACAATTTCCCTTTAAGCACTGCTCTAGTTGTATCCTGTAAATTTTATTGTGTTTTAGTTTTCATTCATCTCAAAGTATTTTCTAATTTTTCTGTGGTTTCCTCTCTGATCTATTTTTTTCATTTAAGAGCATGTTTTTAGATTTTTACGTATTTGTAAGTTTTCCGATTTCCTTCTATTATTGATTTCTAATGTCATTCCATTGTGTTCAGAGAACATGTAATTTCAAGCCTTTTACATTTATTGAGACTTGTTTTATGGCCTAATATGTGGTTTATCCTGAGTAATGTTCTGTATGCACTTGAGAAGAATACACGTTCTGCTGCTGTTGGGTGAAGTAGAGTGTCTTATGTCTTGTTAGTTTATGTTGTTCATGTTTTTCATTTCTTTGTTTATCTTCTACCCAGTTGTTGAAAGTAAAGTATTGAATTCTCCAACTGTTAATGTTGAAGTATCTATTTCTTTTCTCAACTCAGTCAGTTTTTGCTCCATGTATTTTGGGACTCTGATGTTAGGCTTCTTCATTTATAAAGGATATTTTCATGGGTATAGAATTCTGTGTTGATAGTTTTTTTCTTTCATATCTTTATCAACATCATTCCCATTGACTTCCGATTTCCATTATTGCAAGTGAGAACTCAGCTGTAATTTTCACCTTTGTTTCTCTTTATATTGTGTCTGCAGTTAATGCATGATGTTCACCTTTTCCACTAGAGTAGGATTTGACAAACCTTTCCAGGAAGGGAGATGGTAAGTATTTTAGGCTGTGCGCCATGTGGTCTTTGTTGCAACTCATCAGCTGTGCTGGTGTAGTGAGGAAACAGCCTTAGACAATAAGTAAACACATGGGTGTGGCATGTTTCAGTGAAATATTTACAGAATCAGACAGAAGCCTGGATTTGGTCATCCATGGACTGTAGCTTGCTCACTCCTGCTCTAAAGTTGCAAATGTATTTGTTAGAGTTATTTAGAATTCCCAATTTGATAGTTCCAGGATGTGGATCGTATCTGTATCTGGTCCCATTGATTGTTGTATGATTTGGTGGTGAGTTATTTTTTCTCTTTTTCATGTGTTTGAAAACTTTTGGTTAAAAGCTTCACATCATATATAGCAGGAATTGGCAAACTTCTCTGCAAAGTGCCAGAGAGGGAGTATTTTAGACTTCACAGGCTATACCAACTCTATTGCAACTACTCAACTCTGTTTTATTGCAGACATAGACAAATCTTGAATGAAAAGGCTTGACTGTGTCCCAATAAACCCTTATGTACGAAAACAGATGGTGGGCTGGATTTGATACATAGGCTGTAGAGACTGAGGTAAACAGTCTGTATGCCATGAAATGTGCATAACTCCTTTTCTGCTAGGCTTTTTTGCGGAAGCTTGAATCAGCCTAGAGAGGAGTTTAGTTGAGGTTTGTTGTTATGACTACCTTCAACGCACCACTGGCTTCAAATTCATTACCTTCTGCTTAGGGTTGGGGCTGGTTTCCTTCAACAGGTTTTCTCACTGCTCCTGTCCCACCTTCAGCTCTAGGTTTCTCTTGCCCCCCCACCCCAGAGCAGTCTTGCTCCATGCTGTTGCCCCTTCCCTAGCTGTAGACTTCTGATACTTGTCACTGGATGCCTGGTGCCTGCTGAGGTTTCTCTTTTTTTCTCTTTCAGCCTCATGTTTAGGCAGGATTTCTGTACCTGGGTCTTGGAAGTGGAGATTTCTCAGTGGTTCTGCCTCTTCTTTGGCAGTAGAGGATCTATCAAAATCTGGACCCAGGATGATTTCTTGCCCCTGTCCCAGAAATGGAGGGTTTTATTCTGTTCCCCTCTCTTGCCACAGTGGGTCTTCATCAGTTCCCTGGCAGTGACTGGTTTTGCTGTCTTCCTCTCAGAAGCTAAAGCTTTGTCCGCTAGTGGGAGGGTTTAGGGAGGGCCCTGAGACTTCCTGTAGCAGTGGTCTCCTTTCCAGCCTTGCATCATGGGGGACGTTTTCCCTTACCTTCTGCCCTAGCCCCTCATCTCTTTTGTGAGCAATCAGTGAAGTCTGCAGAGAATACCCTGGGAGTGAGTGCAAGCTCTCCTATACCTGCAGCTTCTGCAGTCACCTATATGCACCAAAACTCTTAGCAGAAATCTTCCTAGGCCTTTCTTTGGCAGTCTTGTCTTTCTCTTAGGCCCTGCCCTAGGGAAGCCAGGCTCGAATCCTGTGTCTTCTAGGAGGAATTTATCTTTCTTTAGATTTCAGGCTAATTGGTTGCCTTGTGACCTGAACTCTGATGGGTTCAAGAGAGTTATAATTTTGTAGATTATCTGGCTTTTTCTTATTGGTAAGGCAGGAGCTTGTCATTACAGTTGTTTTCTTTCCAAGTTAAAGCTGGGTCATTTTTGATATGGAAAATGTTTAGGGAGACAGGATGGCAGTGGAAAGCTTGCAGTGACCCGTGGGGATTACTATGAAATGGGTCTATAGCTCCTGGTCTCCAGCGTGGTCATGGCACTGCCCTGATTTGAGTTCAACAACCTGGGCTGGAGGCTGAAGGTTGACTAGCAGAGCTTATCTAGACAGTGGGGATCCTGGGGGCTTCGTATATCTTGGTCTGGACTTCCAGGGCAGAATGAAGCTGATCACTGCTGTAGCCAGGAGAGGTGGGTGGCCTTCTAGCGCCAGCTCTCATGTCTTGGCAAATCATCATTGAGTGCATTCACATCTTCAGTGGACTAACCTTTGCTATAAATCTCGTGCCTCAGGATCCAGCAGTAGCTGAGCCTTCGTGTCCTGAGGACTCTTGTTTATTGTTCAGAGAAAAGAGTATCAGCTGCTAACACTGATGGTTTCTGTTTCAGGAAAACAATTCACGAGTGTCTTTTAAGAAAAAGTTGCCCTTAAGACACACCACAAAGAAAAAAGATATGTCAAAGAAATAGAAATTTATATATTCTGTAATAACCCAGCCATGGATGAAAATACTTGTAAGATCCTCTTGGAAACAGCTGGCATAATGTAGGCTAAATATAGTTTAAAATATGCAGAGGACACTTAGTAGGGAAAAGATCTTCCTTTCCGTCCACCACCTCCTCCTTGCTCCCCATAAAAACCCCATAATAATATCACCAAATTACAAATTTTTAAAGTTTTTCATGGCTCTTTATTTGTTACCATAATTCTTTTTCCAATTATAGTTTTAAAATCAGTTTACAAAGAGTTTTAATATATATGATTTTCTGGTGTAACATATTAGCCATAAAGAGAAGAAAAATGGTATATCATAGTATTAATTGATATAATGCTTAGGAAAGTGCTTTGCAAATTGTAAAAATCTTTTGTAGGTATTAGCTATTTTTTTAATTATGTACATCAGATATTTTATAAATGAGGAAACTGAGGCATAGAGAAGGGGGTACCCTGCCCCACAAGGCCACAGGTCATTTCCCACATTGCTGATCTTGAAGCGTGCTAGCTGGCACTCACTAACAGGCTGCATCTTCTGAGGTTTGAAGGTCCCCTCTCTGTGGGTAGGAATGGAAAGCCCAACAGCTCTTTCCACAGCTTTGCATTGTGTCTAAGATCTTTGTCTCCTTGGATGTGATTTAGTCCCCCAGATAAAGCACCTGCAGCCCCCATTAGAAAGTATGGTAATTAAGATCCTATGAGATAATATGTCCTATGAGATTACCTGATAGTAAGGATTACCTAATGCCATGTGCATTGCCTCTCTGTGGCCTTCCTCCCTCCCTCCCTCTCTCCCTCCGTCCCTCCCTCCGTCCCTCCCTCCCCCACCTCCCTCCCTTCCCCGCCTCCCTCCCTTCCCTGCCTCCCTCCCTTCCCTGCCTCCCTCCCTCTCTCCTTCCCTTCCTCCCTCCAGTTTATTAAGTGGACCTATGTGTGAGGACCTGAACGTTGTTCCTCTTGAAGACAGATATAGAAGGAGTCTTGACCAAAGGAGAGGCTGAGAGGAGCTCTGCTAGCTCACAGGGAGGCAGACAAGCCTCACCCCAGCCCATCACCCATCACAGCGGCTGACTTCTCTTAGAATTCACACTTGGTTAAAATCAGATTAAATTAACCCTGAGGGGAGCCTGGAAGGGGAAGGGATCATCTCAGAGCTGCCCGAAGGCTACACATGGAGGAGAGGGCATCTGGACCTTGTCGGACACCAAGAGGCAAAGCCCCGTGGAAGGGGAGGCGGCAGGGGCAGGGGTGGGCTGGGGTCCACTTGGTGTGCCGGAAGCAGTAGCCTGGGACCGGGGAGACAGGAACACAAGAGGGTCAGGTGGTTCTCAGGTCCCAAGCTGGAGTGAGAGCTGTCCGGGTGGTGATCTTCATGCTGTTCTCTTCTGTGGACTGGGAGAAAAAGGTGGCGCAACACTGGCTTACTTGGGACCCATCGTACATTATACTATTTGGGGTTTCAGTTTCCAAATTTCATTATAATTGTTGATATTCCTTCCGTCAACATCTTTCAACAATTTGTTTTGAATGTTGGGGAAATACACTTTCCACTGAATCCTGGGGAATGTTTACCTTCTGATTTTCTCCGCTTGCTGGTAACTTAAGAGAAAAGACATCATTCAGTGTGATAAATGCCAACTAGATTATCAGAGAAGCTTTTTCTGCTTTCAAGAAAAGTGGTTTATAAAGTGGTTCCCCTAGATATTAAAATATAAATGTGCTATTTTCACCACATTGGAGCAGACGTGCATTTGGGCCCCAGATCGCCACCTAGTGACCAGAAAAGAACGCACTGAGCATAAGCAGTAAGTCTGATGGAAGTGTCCATCCAGTTTCAGAATGTGGGTCTCTTTTAATTTTGTTATTTGATTTTTAACTGAAGGATGCTCTTCAGGTGACAATTTGCCCCAGAAAAAAATATCAGTGGGCAAAATGTAGCCTCTTTTCCCATCTGAGCCCTTCCTCTGCCCTTTCAAGTCAAAGTTCTGAGTACTTTAAAAAATCACATGAAATTCTGCAGACTTTTATTGAGCCTTAACTTTATGAAACATACATGGAACCATCTGCCGTAATAATTTAAAAATGTGTGTAGATTATAAACGGCCTTGGTAGACGTTTCCTTTTGATTTTTATTTTCATGATAACAACCTTGCCAGATGGTTATTCTCAATGGAGTGATTACCTGTCTCGTGCTTGGTGACAAAGGTGACGATAGAAACAGCAGAAATTGAAGCAGATTGCCTCCTCTTCCCACGTATACTCCATGGCCAGGAAAGTGGTGTGCTGGGTGTGGGGCGGGTGCCGCTCACCCAGGGCCGCCCTCTCTCTGTGGGCTTGCCTCATCATGTTAGCGCTGGGCAGCCTGGGGAGGTGACTGTGAGTTATTTTATAAGCTCACTAGTTTGTTTCCAAGTGCCCAGCGACCCTTTGGGCTCTAACCAACAGCATCATAGTTCAATTACAGCCTTCAAGGTCTCTGAGCCGTTTCTCACTATGCTGCATTACATAGGGCCGTTGAAGTTATGGCCAGAAATGGTGGCCCAGCAGGCAGACTTATTTGGGAGGAGGGAATGAGCCCATTTCACACTTCACTTAAAACATGTTACCTTTCCTGCTGAATGCTTATGGCTGTTAGTGGCCATCAATCCTACCAAATTCTGTAGAATCAGGTGCTTCCAAGTCCTGGAATTCTTGCCACTTGGAACACCTTGTTTCCGAAACATTGCTGTGCCTTCTGGTATTTTGTGAGTTTGCAAGTTTCGTTTTTCTGGGAGAATAAGGCAATGTTAAATCCCTGAAGTTTAATTGAAGGCAGTAGTAAGTTTTTCTTTTGCTCACTGGGAATCATTTTTGGCTGCTTTATTGAAGTTATTTTTGTTTGTTTTTGAGAATTAGGAAGCGGAGGGGTATTCAAAAAGAGGGGACAAAAGAAACCAAAAAATACCAATTATTTTCACTCTCACTTTTCAGTCTGCTTTACTTTGCTTCAAAGTGTTCACAGTTCCAGTGGCCCCGGCACAGGAACACACGGTCACGCTGCACAGGGCCTGCGATGCTGGCTTTAGAAACCTTCTTCTTTTGCAGTGTGTGTGCAACACAACCGCTTCACCGCTTCCTACTTCTCAGTTTCTTTGTGTGCTGTGAGCCTGAGAATCCGGATGCATACCATTTTCAGGCTGGATTCTCATTCCATAAGGCTTCATTAGATGTCTTTTTTATTTTTTTTATTTTTTTTTATTTTTTTTTTGCATCGATTTTAGTTAATCTGGCAACTAAGGAATGGTTAAAAATGAATTTTTAACTTTTTTATGATCATAAATTAGCTTGGCTCTGTGATGAACTGTTATTGATTGTCGTTCAAAAAGCTACTGGCAGTTGGTGACAGAGTTTAGCAGGCAGGGCGGGCCCTCGTGGAGAGTGGAGCACACAGTTGTGTGCCCGACCTGCCTTTTTGATCACATGTTCCCAGTTCAAAAGCACATCGTGGCCGTGCTGCGCGGTTCCTATAATCTTTTCCTGTCTATTTTGACAGCCTCTTTTGACTGGTGATAACAGCCTGCTCCAAGCAAAATTAATCATAATGGTTTATTTTTTAATTCTCTTTTTATATCTTTGGGTAAAGCTACAGAGATTTACTCCCCTGAACCAGGCTTCTGCTCATTTTCCCTCCTGTTTTTATGATTTTCGTTAAGACCACCCCAAGCAGAGTGGAAAATCTCTGGGTTTCAGGGCCTTCGTTCTCTCTCACCCCTTACAGAATCCTTTCGTCCCTCCTTTTCCTCTTCCTATTAGGTGGCTGGTGGATAAAACCTCTGCTTTTGATGGCTGTTATGAGTTATTGACACATAATGTGAAATTAAGTCAGTGTCAGCTTCTGAAGCTGGCCGCTCTGTCTTGGCTTCTGTTGTGGAATGGAAGTGGCCGCCCTCTGTGAAGAAGCCGTCAGGGCATCTGAATGTTAGTGCCCTATAGGCTGTGAGGGCAGCCCTGGGCTGTAGATAAGGATGTTGGCCATGCAGAAAATTATTTCACTGAATATGCATCTTATTTTACCCAAGGATAAGGAGAGCTGACAGAAAACCCAATGGTGAATGTTTGCTTGGTGGTTCAGGCCCTGATGTTTGTGCTGAGAATGCTTACATATCAATCAGCTTACCTAAATGCATCTCTGCAGTTTCCCAAATATTTGGTAGGTGACACAACTTAGCCTTTTGGTATTTCTTGTGATCCTGGGAAATAATGAGTGCTTTTATTGGAGGTTTTCTTGTTGTTGTTGTTCATCCATTAGTGACGTTCTGTGATCTTTTGCTTAGGTGTAAAATGATGCCTAGGACTGCAGTGTGGTTCAGAGCAGAGCAAGCACTGGGCCTGCATCCACAAGACCTGGCAGTAGCCCTGGACCTGCTGTCGACGGGCTGTATCCACTCAGGCCCATTGCAGGGGCCCCATGTCCTCATTGGTAAGATGAGGCCAAGGAATTAGGTGCTGCTTCTTGGTTCCAACTCTTGGGAAATTTGTGAACTCCATACAGGTTCAGCCCTTCCTCTTGTCTTCTTGAGCCTGATGGGCATGAGCAGGAAGCTGCACCCCATAGCCCCGACCCCATTCCATGTGACTGGGCAGGTTAAAGGGGAGCCATGGGGCCAGAGGCTTGGTGGTCCATTTGGGCTGTGTGGTGGGACTGACCCTGACTCACTGGGGGTGGTTGTTTGAGGTCTGAATCCAGACTCTTTGCCTTTAGACAGAACAAGATCCAAACAATGCTAGAAGAGTGTTCACTACATTTTTCTTTGCCTCAGATACTTTGCTTACTACTAAATATAACTCTTTTCTGAGAATCTCAAATTTCTATTTCTTTCTTTGTTGGCAGAACTCTCTCACTTCCTGTATGGCATTTGATATAAATGCAGCCTTTCTTCAGTCTCTTGGGGTGGATAATTTCAGCCTGATAAAATGGTCTTCTGAGTTTTGTAAAATTGTTTCTGAGCAATTCCAAGTAGGATTTACTTGGCAACTTTCCTCCGTAGTGATCAAAGACCATGTGCTTTGGACATATGACTGCACAGAGAAGGGACATTTCCTTTGCCTTCCTGGTAGCCATAAAAACTTGGGGTGGAGTTTTCTCCTATTTCTTCCTATTTGTAGACAGCCCTCTTCCAAATGATCCTAAAGAAGTTGTCATTGGATGCATTAAAATTGCCAAGAGGATTTTAACATGTACTTATAGTTGTGCATTGCTCAATGATGGGATGTGTTCTGAGAAATGCATTTTTAGATGATTCTGTCCTTGTGCAAACGTCGGAGAGTGACTTGCACAAACCTCGATGGCATAGCCTACTGCACACCTAGGCTGTGTGGTGTAGCCTATTGCCTAGACTGCAAACCTGTACAGTAAATGACCGTACTGAATACCATAGGCAACTGTAACACAATGGTGAGTATTTGTGTATCTGAACATATCTAATCATAGACAAGATACAATCAAATATGGTGTTCTAATTTTAAGGAACCACCATTGTACATGTGGCCTTTTGCTGATGGAAACATCATTATGCTGCACATCACTGTGTTTAAAAAAATCATTTAAAAATGCTTGAAAATGGAAAGAAGAGAAGCAAAATGTTAATCAGAGGAACTCGGCACCCAAACAAACTCTCCTAATTGAATTCAGCCGTGCGTGTGGTGGAACGTGTAGAAGTCAGAGTCCTTGGATCAAACCACCAGCCCTTCCTGCTTGACATCTGTGATGTCTAACCAAAGCACTCCACCTCTCTGAATATTACTTCCCTCATCTGCAAAAGGAACTGCACGTGGCAGTGTTGTGATGTTGAATGAGAAAAGGTATCTAAAGGCTGAAAATGGAAACCACGTGTGAATGGAAGGTAGCCCTGCCTTCTTCACTTTCCTCTTCTGGACTTTCCTTGAGTTCCCTATGTCAGTTCTACCGCGTCATGTGCAGGAACCAGTGTCTCCTGGCACGGCGAGGGCCTCTTTCTACTTGAGTATCTTTCATCTGGGTCCTAATGCAATTTCCAGTCCCCTCTGCGCACCTGATTTTGATTGTGCCTCTCTTTGACGTTGGGTGGTTACTGTATGCCAAACAATATTGAAATCGAAACGTCTGCCAACATTAAATGGCTTAAGAAAGTATTCTTGTCTGTTTTCACCACACATTTGTGTTGAATTTCCCAGCAAATTTCATAGGAAAAATCACCTATAGCACAAGTTTTCATTCCATTCAAAGGTGGACTCCAATATGTTTGTGTCAGTGTGAATAAAGGAATAATAAATAGCTTATCACCTGATTGAAATTCAGACTAAGAAAGAACCATCAAGATCCTGTAGCCAATCTACCCATCTCCTTTGCACCTTCTCTTCAGATGGGTGGTCCAGCTGCTTCATTCTTCCTTGAAGCAACCTTTGTGTTTGTAGGAGAGTGTTGGGTGCACTGAGATTCTTGATAACATAGAACTAAAGCCGCTCGAGGCCATACACAGTGAAGCTGGCTGCTCTGCCACTCTTCCTATCAAAGCTTCATTTCCATTAGGGCAGCTCTATCTTGTATTTGAAGAGAGCTTTTATGTTCTGCTTGAGTCTTCTCTTCTCCAAACCAAGTCAAACACCAGAGTCCCTCCAGTATTAGGCACATGACCTGATTTGTAGTCATTTTCTTCACATTTATTTAAATGCTCTGATGGTGTGGCCCCAGCACTGAGCGCAGGGCTCAAGGTGAGAGTGAGCCATGCAGTTTCTCTCGCCCAATGTCTAGTGTATACCTCCCTGCACCACACTTCTCCAGAGGACATTGGAGATGGCAGGAGTGCTTTCATTAATTTCCAATGGCTACTGTGGCAAATTACCATGAATTTAGTGGCTTAAAACAGTACAAGGTTATGATTTACAGTTCTGTAGGTCAGAAGTTCAACACAGGTCTCATTGGGCTAAAGCCAAGTTGCCGGCTGGGCTGCATTCCTTTCTGGAGGCTCTGGGGAGAATCTGTTTCTTTGCCTTTTCCAGCCCCTATAGGCCGTCCACATCTTTTGGCTTGTGGGCCCTCCCTCTGTCTTCAAAGGCAGCATCCCTGCATCCCTCTGAGCATTCTTTTGCCGTCATGTTGCCCTCTGGCTCTTCTCTTCTATCTTCCTCTTCCACTTTTAAGGATCCTTGTGATTATGTTGGGCACTCTGGGTGATCCAGTATACTCTCCCTCTTTATTAGCAGCCTTAATTTCACTGCAGCCTGATTCCCCTTGGCCATGCACCCTAGCATAGTCACAGGTTCTGGGCTTAGGATGTCATCATCTTTGAGGGCTATTATTCTGCCTCCCATACCCACTGAGTCTTATATGTGCTAAACATAGCTTCTGTATCTCGTAGTCACATAAATTAAGGTTTTGCACACAAGTAGAAGGTCTTTCATTTGCTTCCGACACATTTTATCCTACACGTTTTGTGTGCTGTGTGCCATATACCATTTCCATTGCCATTATGTCAGCCTTTCAGGGCTCAGAGCTTGTCTTTCAAAATACTGGCTCACCTTTTAAGCCTCATTTTATGAGCATGTTTACCATAACTTTGGAAGTATACCCCAAACTGAGACTATATATTGATTATCAGCTCAATTTAGAAATGTTACTGCAGCCAAAAGATGAACATAAAGCTTGTCCAGCCATGTAGGAGGTCTAGCTTACTTAAATACTTCTTTATCATTAGGACTAATTAAAATAAATGAAATGTATATTGAAGTTTTTCATAAAAAGAAACATAGTAACTTGCAGAAGAGAGCTGAGGTTAGATGTTCAGAAGCCCTTTCCTATCATAAGGCATCATTGCTTGGCTGTAGTCCATTAGCTTTAAGGAGTGGAGATAAGTAGCAGTCTTCTCTATCTTTTCAGGGTTTGCCCCTACGTGACAACACTGATTTTGAGTACAGAATGTTTGAAAGAGTCTGATCTCTCTTTATTTTCTATTTGTTTTTAAAATAGTCTTTATGTTTTGGAGCAGTTTTAGTTTTATAGCAAAAGTGAGCAAAAAGTACAGAGATTTCCTGTTTACTCCTCGTCCCGCCCCCCCACCCCCATCCCTGGCCCAAGCCTCCTCTGCTGTCAGCATCCCCTACCACAGTGGTACATTTGTTACAACTGATGAACCAACACCGACCCCTCACATCATCATCACCCAAGTCCGCAGTTCACATTACGGCTCCCTCTTGGTGTTCCATATAATGACATGCATTCCCCACTATAGTGTCGTGCAGAGTAGCTTCACTCTCCTAAAAATCCCGTGTCCCCCTCATCCACTCCCCTGTCCCCTCCAAACCTGTTGTAATCACTTTACAATGGGTCTCTTTACTATCTCCATGGTTTCACCGGTTCCAAAATGTCACAGAGTTGGAATGACACAGTATGTACCTTTGCAGACTGTAAATGCTTAGCGGGGACTTCCTCCAGACATCTTTCTGCTCCACGTATCTTTGGTGTCTTTGCCTGCTCAGGGTCTGCGGGAGGAAATGCAGAGATCACCTTGGGGGCCACTTGCATGGCACATGAGGGAACCGAGGTTGGCATCATTGTGAGCTCGCTCAGTTTTCCATGAAGATCTGTAATTAAACCTAGTATTTAAGATTCCCATTCCAGTGCTCTGTCAACATGTCAAAGGGCTGTTAAGCAAGTGACTAGTTGGCAGAGACAGGGGAGGGAGCAATCTATAAATTGGTGAATAACTTGGGCAGAATGAAAAGAGTCTGGCCCTGGGGATCATCAAATGTCCATCAAGTGGGATGGAGTGAGGATGGCTGAGGAAGGAAGAGAGCATCACATATTATGTGCTGGGAACGGTGCTGAGCATCATATTCATATTCTTTCTTTTTATCCTCATGTGAGGATTGCTGTTGAAATGGTAGGTATTAGTTTTCTAAATTTGAACTAAGACTCAGGTAAATTACTTTCCCATGGCCACATAACTAGAAAGTAGGTTTTAAATCCAGATTTGTCTTGCTCCAAAGCTTCCATTATTCCCATAAATACACGAGTTTGCCTTCCCAGAGGCAATGGAAGTGCTTCTCCACTTGCCATGTAATCCATCTGTGACACCAGCCACTCTGAGGCTCACACAGGCATGATTTGGGTTGAATTTTTAAAATCTTTCTAAGAAATGCAGGGCGTTCCCTTACTTTTAAGAATGTGCGAAGAGGACAGTCAAGCCCACTTGTGGTGTTCTTGGGTCTCTTTCTCTTTTTTGAATTATTGAAGCAACTTTTATTTATTGCCAAGGAGATTTGAGGTGGTTTGCAATAAAAATAGAGATAAAAGAGCATAGAAATCCTTTAAAAGAAGAATACAAATATAAACACCAAGCAATAAATTAGAAAGTCAGAGAGAGGGAAAATCAGGGCATTTGTGTGAAATAAATGACATCAGGCAACATCCTGGAGGAAGCGTTCAGGGGAGAGTGTGGCTCTCACTTCCCGTGGAAATCTCTAGTTCCCTGCGGCATTTCTGTTCCGTATCTGTCTCTAGGTTTAATCATTTTTGAATATTTGAGTTTCTAGTTGGTGAAAAGAAGTCTGAAACCATCAGAGGTTTTAGTCCCATTAATATTAATACACGGTGAAACTGTGCAGGTCATTGATTTGAGGCCTTAGTTGAGTCTCATTTTTTATATTAAAAGGTAAGGACAAGATCCTTTTTTTTCTTTTTGAGACATCATCTTACTCTGTCACCCAGGCTGGAGTGCAGTGGCACCGTAATTGCTCATTGCAGCATCAAACTCCTGGGCTCAAGTGGTCCTCCTACCTTAGCCTCCTAAGTAGCTGGGACTACAGGTGCACACCACCATGCCTGGCTAATTTTTGTTATTTTTGTAGAGACAGGGTCTTGCTATGTTGCCCAGGCTGATCTCAAACTCCTGGCCTCACATGATCCTTTTACCTTGACTTCCCAAAATGCTGGGGTTACAGGAATAAGCCACTGTGGCCGGCCAAAATCATTGACTTTTAGTATTTGAAAGAAAGCATCAGAAAACATTATGGTGGGGAAATCTGACCAGCACCACCCACCTGTGGTCAAGGTTAATCTCACCAGTGATGAATTAATGTAGATGTAATATAACTCTTGGTATGATGCAGGCACTTTATCTCTGTGGAACTGTCCCCCTCCAGTCATAATTCCAGTCTGTTTATGACACGATATCAGCTATACCTAAATTGAGGGACATTCTACAAAATACCCAACCAGTACTCCTTGAAAATATCAAGGCCGTGAAAAATAAGGGAAGACTGAGAAGTTATCAGAGTTTGGAGGTAACCAGGAGACATAGTAACCAAATGCAGCATGCTGTCCTGGACTGGATCCTGGGGCAGAAAACACACGTTAGTTTGGGGGAAATCCAAATAAAGTCTGTTAAATAGTATTAACAGTTAAATAGTATTGCACAAATGTTAATTTTGATTTTGGTAAAGTACCATGATTTTGTAAGGTGTTAGCATCAGGAGAAGCTGCTTAAAGAGTACACTGGTCAGCCGGGCGCGGTGGCTCACGCCTGTAATCCCAGCACTTGCGGAGGCCGAGGCAGGTGGACCACGAGGTCAGGAGATAGAGACCATCCTGGCTAACAGGGTGAAACCCTGTCTCTACTAAAAATACACAAAATTAGCTGGGTGTGGTGGCGGGTGCCTGTAGTCCCAGCTACTCGGGAGGGTGAGGCAGGAGAATGGCGCGAACCCGGGAGGTGGAGCTTGCAGTGAGCTGAGATCGTGCCACTGCACTCCAGCCCGGGCAACAGAGTGAGACTCCGTCTCAAAAAAAAAAAAAAAAAAAAAAAAGAGAACACTGGTCTTGTCTGTACTATCTTTGCAACTATCTTATAATACTGTACTATCTTATAAATTAAAATAAAACGTTAAGCACCAGAACTCCTTTTTCCCCAAGTGGAATATAATGAAGGACCTGCCGTCTACAGAGCAGAGAAAAAAGGAATTGTTTAGTTGGAATCCTTCAGCCTTCCTTTGTGTCTCTTTGGGGCCCTCCTGCTGGACCCCTGAGACACCTCTGAGGAACATGAAGGCACCATGGACCACAGTAGGAACACAAGTACACTGGCCAATCGCTTAAGGGCCTTTTCAGGTGAAAACGGTATTCGGAGTATTTTGCTAAATCTGCCAAGGAGTGGCATTAGAGCAATCAGAGAACTCAATCAATCGAGTTGAATTTTGCTGATCAAGCAAAGTGAGAGCTGAGAACCGGCTTGTATTTGGCCAAATGGAAGTCATTCAAGCCTGACAACAGATGGTTCCTGTAGAAAGATGAGTATGAGCCTGATAGGAGCTGGTCCAAAGAATGGAAGTTATGGGAATGGAGATGCCAGGCACAGGGGACACTCGGCGGGAACTTGGCCGTAGGGGAGCACACACTGGGGCAGTGGCTATAGGTGCACATGGTCAAGGCTAGGTTCTTTCTGGGGGGTGGGGGGGCACATGGTGAAGGCTGGATTCTTTTAGGAGGGGGCCCATGGTGAAGGCGCGGTTCTTTTTGGAGGGGGCACATGGTGAAGGCTGGGTTCTTTTCGAGGAGTTGTGGCTATTACAGCATGTCTGTTCTCATCTAAAGGGGAAGAAACTGAGGATACAGTATCAAGAGAGGCGATAACTGCTGGGTGGACCTTCCTCAGCCGGCCAGCTGTGTGGAGTCTGTGCGTGGTGGGAGGGTTGGTCCTATGCAGGGACAGGACAGCCCCTCCAGAGTAGTACAGGAGAGGGCAGAGGATGTGGACACAGATTCTGGGAGGCGAGGAAGTGTGGGGTAGGGCCTGTGGACGTTTTTTCTGAGTGCTCTTATTTTCATACACAGAGGCAGGGCCGTGAACTATGAGTGTAGAGTGGGGAGGTGGAGCTTTAAAGAAAAAGGAAACAAGAAATAGTTACTTGGAGAAATAACCTGGGGTTGTGTCATGGCACTAAGGAGCCCTTGAAGGTGGTGATCGCGAGTGGAAGGCGTGTCCAGGGGCAGGCAGTGGCTCCAGAGTTGGTAAAGGAGGATGTGGACAAGTCAGGGGTGGGAGGGTGAAATGGTGGCAGGGCTGGTGGCACAGAGGTGCTGATGAGGTAGGAGAATTGGAGCGGGGCATTAGCTGTAAAGACGGGAGGGTGGAATGAGGTGGGTCAGAATTCCTGGTAATCACAGGGTCTAGGGTGTGGTCTGTGGTAAGGAGCAGGATCATCAGATGTGATGAGGCCAAGGCACTGAGAAACCACAATTGGAAGGTTTGTATTGAGAAACTGTTGTGGTCCCCAAGGATCGTGACAGAGAGACTGAGAGAGAGAGAGAGAGAGAGAGAGAGAGAGAGAGAGACCAAACACCAAAGGCTGACATGGGCTAAGAGTAAGAGGTGTGGCCTGGAGCTCAGTAGACAACTACTCAGAAGAAAGGGGGATGAATAGTACAGTCTGATGACGGAAACTTCAGAGGCTGAACGGTTTTAGGGAGGAGGATGGGGTAAAGATCTGGAGACAGTGGTGGGTGCAAGAAGGGCCCCTATCCACCTCCATGGCTGGTGGTTCCAGCGTGTGGAAGAGAAAGGCATCGTTTGAGAGGGTACTGTGGGGCTGTGTCCTCAGGAGAGTCACACTCTGAAGTATGTCTTAGAAGTCTGAAACACACCTATGCCTTTTGAACCAGCTATCCACGTCTAGAAGTTTGTCCCAAGGCTACAAAATTAGAGCTAAGTTCTTATTACCTATTGCTAGACTTATTTAGGTTACAACTTATATCAAATGGTGGGTTTATGATTTACATTTATTTCTGTTTTTTGGCTTTGCTCTGTTTTTCAGATTTTCTATGATGAGCATGTTTGAATACAGGAAGTAAAAATATTTTTATATTTTAAGAATAAAAAAACTATAGTGGTTGCAAGAGAGATTATTAGGTTAACCCGTTAATCTAGGGCCACAGGGGGACAGGAAAGCCTTCAAGCCACCATCAGAGATTTTGTGAATTCAAACTACTTTTTGATGTAACTGGCAGTCCCCTGTAAGGACTTGGTAAGGTCTTTGCTGATTTATTTAAAAACGTTCTAGCCCACAGAGAAATCAGTTGCCTAGGTAATAGTTACCAAATACAGAAATTAAATGCTATCTATCTCTGGGTTTCTAACTTTTCGCAAACTAATTATACCTTCAACCAAAACATTGGATTTATTTTCACAAATTTGAGCCTGACATCTTAATTCATAACTAGCAGCTGCTGGGGCTTCTGGCAGCCACAAAAATAAGTGAAAATAAAAACTAGATTTTAAACCGAGTATTGAATACGGTACTTACATAATATTCAAATCACATAATACCTTAAAATGTACAATTGAGGAAATTCTTTGTGGAGAAAGGCAGTGGTTTTTCTGAACTCATCCAGCTGTTATCGTAAGTCTGATTCTTGGTGGCCTCTGACCTCACACGATTGTGTGAGCCTGCTCTTGAAACTCTTCATTCCTGTTCGTTTTTCCCTCCGCTCCAATTTTCAGATTTCCCCAGCTGCTGCTGTTGGCAGTTTAATCTCTCCAACCAGCTCTTCTGACGGCTTCTCGAATTCCTCCTTCGCCGGCTGTCAGCTCCCGCATCTGCTCCCACATGTCTTTTTCATCTCACTCGCCAAAATGTCAGGGCTGCAGAACAGCCTCAGTCTCATTATCTGGCTACTGAGTTCAGTTGAACTGAAGTGCTTATTGGCAAAAGATTTCTGTGTTAATTATGCTGATAGAAACTTTGACACACAGGTACACTTATGGGCGTCTATCTAGACTAGAACAAATCTTTTCCTGCTAAGTTACTGAATTGGTAGAGAAGCCCGTGGGCTTCACAATACCTGAAATCAAAGCAGAATTGTCGGAGAAGATGTTCAATGGGGCAGATCTGTGGAAAAGTTTTATTGCATTTATTTATATTATATTTGTGTGCATTTGTGTGTTTTATCTTGTGAGTGTTGATGTAAGTGTACATTTGTAGTTTTGGTATTTTTCATTTTAGAGTGAGTATTCTACTTTTGTTGCTATTTACTATTGAGATTTTACAAAGCAGCTGCTGTGTAAGCCGAACTGGTTTATATTTGCTGGTTGTTTGCAGAGAACACCCAGCACCTGCATTTTCCGGGTCACCTGGAAAGACCCTGTCACCTCGTAAATCTCATATAGAGCAGAGGAAGTGCCACCGCATGTGGCTGGCTGCCTGCTGTGAAATCCTGTGAGGAAGAAGGGAAAGAAAACCTAATTCAAGTAAAATACGCTTTTTGGCGGGGGTTGGGGGAAGAAAAATAAGATCAAAATTCTGCCAGTGCCTTGTAATTTCAGAAGGTACAATTTGCATAATGTTGGCATGGCTTTCTGCATAATAAAAGCATAGTTGTATTTTTTACTGAAATCGGCCCTAAATGCTCTCTAAACTAGTCAAAATGGTTACTTTCCAGTAATTCTTTTATCCATAGATCTTACATTAAAATACCATGGTTTTACACTTTTTGGTCAGCTTACTAATGTCTGGATTTTTGTGTGTTTGTTTGTTTCCAGCATCTCTCAAGAACCTCAGCAAGAGTAAAAAAGTGGTTCTGTTTCCTAGTAAGAGAACCTATGACCGGTGCTTACTCACGGACACTTCTGTGTGATGTAGGGCACGGTGCAGGTGGCCACTCTGCGAGTTTCGCAGTGAAAGTGTCCGCAGCGAGGCCCCGTGATTCACTGCTTCGTGGGGGGTGTCACCAAGCTTCCCATTGACAGGCAGCCTTCCCCATGTGCTCACGTGGACTTTGAGTAAACCACGCTCTCATGACTATGCATGGAGCCCTCTAAACCGTCTTGCATATGGCAGGTTCCAGGTCAGCTGACAAATGAAGATTTTGGCATACCGTACGGTGGCATAATCTGTCAGTCAACAATGCAGTTTTGGCAGATTTTCCATCGTTCAATTATTTTAATCTTTCACTGCATTTATTCTTATAATATTTTGTAAAGAAAAGCTCATGAAACTTGTGATAAGAAGTACAAGTTTCAGACAGGAGGTTTTAGACACACATGAGTATCCTTAGGGGAGACATTTTCAGCCACACTCAGGTACCTGGTGGGTTGCAGGTTGAGTTCTGAATGAAAACCAACAGAGCACACAGACGCACTGCCAGGAACGTCTCGTAGATGATTGGATTCAAAAGGCAAGGTGAACGCAGAAGTTTTACTCTGTAGTAACACAGCACAAATATTATTTTATATTAATATTTTATATCATTTTATATTACATAATATATTAATATTCATATACATACATTTTAATACCTTAAATCTATTTTTAATTCTGCACATTCTAATTTTATGTGTTTTTGGGAGTGCTCATATGTGGGACTAGCAGACTGCTGGTTCATTCATTATTTATTTTTGATTCTTTTATTTATCAAACGTTTTCTGAGTTTCTTTCATGTGCCAGGCTGAGCTGGGCACTTCAGAAACAAAGATGAGTAAATGCAATCCCTGCCCTCTAGTGGGGGAGACAGACTTGATGCAGAGAATCATGCACAGGTGCAGGAGGGCGCTACGTTAGCGCAAGGCGTGAGCAGCCGGGCAGGTCTTCCTGTGGGATTAGCAGAGGGTCGCTGGCTTTCAGAGCACTCAGCCCCTGCCTTTTGCTTGGCACATAGTCATACATCACTGTGTGACAGTCTTTGTATTTTCTTCTATAACCCCCTCCTTTTTTTCTGTTTAAGCTTTTATGTGATGATGAGTATCATATCATGTATATATCCATTTTTTCCATTCATAGTGTGCTTTCATTGTCATGTCATCTTAATCCTACAGTTCCTAAAGATCCATATTTTTATCCCTATTTTCAAAGAGAGAATTGACTGAAACCTAGAAGGGAAGGTGCCTTGTTCAAGATGAATCTGAAAGTGGACGGAGGCAGCAGGACTCACGTGCCATTAATCATTTTTTAAAAATAGACAATATGGGACTGCTGACCTTGGGCCAAGTGCTGTCCAGAATGTGGAGGGAATCCATTGGAATGAGATTCAGTTTTGTTTTTCTCAAGAAGCTCATGTGTATTGGGGTTTGGGCACAGATCTATAGACAAGAAAGTCTAACAAGAGAGATATGTGTGAAAATGGAGGTGTGTACTGGATACCCTGGAAATATACCACAGAGAGAACAATTGACTGTCTGGGCCTAGGAGGGAGGCTGCAGTGATTTATAGAATGTGTTATAAAGGAGAGGATTGCGAAAATGAATTGGGAAGGGCTTGTAGGAATTTGCCAACTTGACAGGGTGAGGAAGGGGGTGGTGGGCAGAGGGGTCAGCTTAGTGAAGTGCATGGAAGAGTGAGGGTGCATTGGGGGAGTGCAACTAGTTTGGGGCAGTTGGAGCAAAAAGTGAATGTGCCTGAGGAAGGAATAGTATGTGAGGAAGATGGAGATACAGACAAGGTTCAGCTTTTTAAGATCCATCAGTGAGAAGAGGCAAGGCTAATTTGTAGTAAAAAAAAAAAAAAAAAAAAATCAATTCCAAATCTCAGTGGCTTTACACAGTAAATCCTTATTTCTTGATTACAGCAGCCTACTGTGGATTGGAGGCTTTCCTGGGTGGCTCTCCTCCACACGGTGACTCAGGGATCCTTGATTTTGTCATTGCTGTCCTCAACACACGGTCTCTGAGTTTGCTACAGGAGGAGAAGGAAAGACGTAGGAAGCCACATTCGATACCCAGCCATCTCAGCCCAGAAGGGACACATCACGTTTCACATCCCTTTGGTCTGAGCTAGTCGCCTGGCCCCGTTTAGCTGTGCGCTGTTTGGTAACACAGTCTCGGGCAGCTCCACTTCTTTGGTGGTCACCTGGCCATTGTCCCCATGCCCTCATCTGTCAAAGTAAGGATTTTGGTCTTTATCCTGTAGGTAATGCTAAAGCAGGGAGACGATGTGATCAGATTTATGTTTCTAAGAAGTGGCTGTGATAGCAGGGGGAGAAGGGAAAGGGATGAGAGTATTATGTGTGTGCATCGTATTCTCTCTTTCGGGAGTGGAGTCTTGGACCCAGGCAGGGGTGGGACCCAGGGACCCAGACAGGAAGTGACAGATTCCTGGGAGTGGATAAAATGGACCACACTGGGCACAAAGTGGATATGGGTGGCGAGAATGAAGTTGGAGTCGAGGTTTCTGGTTTGGGTCTGCGCGTTACTTCTGAAAACAAGGGGATGAGCAGGTTTTGGGGAAGGCAGTGTGTGAACGTGCTGAGTTCTCCATGTCAGCCAAGCGACCTGGCCCCTCTCAGGCTCTGCGAGGCTTCTCGCTGAAGACATCTTTTCAAGTGTTATTTCAAACGGTTTTGTTTTCAGTTTTCAGGAGCATCTTTTTAATTTCCTCTGCCAAATGGCATTCATCCCCATAGGAAAGGTAGTGTTAGCATCGGGAAATGTAGTTTGGCCGGTGAAAGGTTGATTGCTATGGGGTATTCTTCCTGAGCTCTGAAGGTTGGTTCTCATGAGTTGAGGTCTATTCTGAAGGACATGGCCTCTGGATTCTCCTGCACTCTGATTTCTTTCTTTTTCGTTTTACTAAAAATGCCTTTTCTGTTTCACTGATTCAGAAAAAGCAAGATTCTTCCCTGTGACTTTTCTATTTTTAAATGACTAATGGATTGTGTGTGTGTAAGTAGCATTTGGTAACACACCTTTGATTCTAGCTTCTCTGATGGTATCTCATCATATTTTATGCTTGTTCAAGATAATGCATGCAAAAACACATTGCACATGTAATACCCTATGTGAAAAGTATTTTTGTTAGTATTATCACTGTCACTACTAAGTCAATGATATAGCAGCAATGTTTGTCTTTTTATGATTTATTTCAGTTGATTTAGATGGCTACTAGATTTATTGGTGATTTTGTTTTATTTTATTTACTGAAAACAAGAAAAAGAATCATGACATTCTAGAGGAAAAAAATACACCTGTACTACTAGAAACCCCAGTAGAAATAGAAGCCCACAGAGAACCACCGATGGGACAATCACAAGAAAAATCGTCACCAAGACAAGAAGAACAAACACCTGAGGAACAAGAGTCCTCTGAACAGCCATGCCTGGGACAGCCACACCGAGAGCAGCCACCTGAGACGCCGGAGTCCCCCACGCAGCCATGCCTGGGACAGCCACACCGAGAGCAGCCACCTGAGATGCCGGAGTTGCCCACGTAGGCATGCCTGGCATGACCGTCAGGAACACATGATTCAGGGGTAACAAATAAAACAACAAACACCATGAGAACAAAATGCCAACCAGGTTGTGAAGAAAACAGTCAAAAACTAGAAAGGATCACAAGACAAATGAAAATAAAAGTGGACGTTTTTTCACATTATGCTAAAGAGGTATGCTGTTGGAATATTAAAATCGTGAATTTCATATTTTGTTGGCAAGACTGTAAGTTTTTAAAAACATGTTTAAAAAACATGTAAGCCGAAATTCATGTGGAATTCCTTCCTCTATTCTGTAACTGTGCAAGTCTGGGAGGGAAGAGGGTCGTTAGCGAGACTGGGTGAATCATTGCCCTTTGGGGCCGACCTTTCCTTCTTACACTGTCAACCCACACCTGGCATTCCAGAGTGACTTAGCCACCTTGTGAATGGCACATGTTTACATAGTTATCTCTAACGTGGTCTCCCTTTTAAAAAGCGAATTAAGGCATATTATAATAATTATACATACCTATTTTTATCTGTACACAACACATGCATCTATGTACATACATTTGCCGATATAGGTATATATATGCCTTATATGTCCTAAATGGACAGTAGAATCCTATGTACATTTTTGGTGACTAAGAGAATGGACTCTCAAGTCAGTATACGGATTTGGCTTCTCTCATTAAGAGTGTGCACGAGGTCTGTGGCTCAGTTTAGAGCTAATAATAATAACTAACTCATAGGCTGTTGGGAAAATTACTTACCATAAGCAGAACCATACCGGACACACAAAAGGCACTAAGAAATGTCGGCGACTCCAGTTACTCCATTTGGGTAGTTGTCTTTTTGTTTCTGTTACCAAGCGAGAGAAGACAGGCAGAGTCCCTACTAAGATGAGGCCTGCACTTGACTCCAGGTTGGCTGAGCTTCTTGCTGGTTAGCACAAAGATGGCAACGGGGATTCTAGGATGGTCCAAGTCCTCTTAAAGATCAGACCAGTTTCAAACCATCTGCCAATTAGTGGTATATACAGTGTTGCACATGGAAGGAGAAAGAAAAGCTATTATTTCACCATATTTGGGCTTCTTGATTTGTTGTTAGACTTGACTAGAACATTTGTAACACTTTAAGGGGGAAATTTGTAATCAAATTGGAACCATCGCCATCTCATCCTGAGCATTTTTTAGTTAATAATTTTCTGCTACAGAGCACATCTACTTTGATTTGGCTGCATTCTGAGGATATATTTTAGTGCTGGAAAAAGAACTTCGAAACTGCATTTCTAATTACTTTTGTTGGTGACTTCTTTTCCAGCTGCCCTAGTGCCTGTGGTTTAGACCAGCAAGCTGCTGTGGAAGGAATGGATTGGGGCTGAGAGAGCCAGGCCCTGGCCTGTGCTCCACCATTTGTTGACCACAGGGTCTTGAACAATTTACTTTTCCTCCCTGAACATTAGTTGTCTTCTGTAAAATGAGAATGATAGTGGGATCATAGTTTGTTAAAGCTGGAAACAAATTTAGATATCACAGAATTCCCAACAGACATTCTACTGTGAAGTACCCGTAGGGGTTAGGTGGCTGGCCTGAAGTCACACGAGTCCTGTAGCTTGGAGGGAGCAGGGATGGGACTGGAACTCATGATTTTCTTTCCCTCCTTCCTCCCTTTCTCCCTCCCTCCCTCCTCCTCCTCTTCTTCCTCCTCCTCCTCCTTCGTCATCTTCTTCCTTCTTCTTTCTTCCCCACCCCTGTCCTCCTGTTCTTCCCTCTTCTTCTCTCCTCCCCACCCTCCCTCCCGTCCTCCCTTCTCCTCCTCCTTTTCATCCTCCTCCTCTTCCTTTTTCTTGTGACAGGGTCTCCCTCTGTCGCTCAGGCTGGAGTGCGGTGGCGCAATGACAGGCTCAAGCATCCTCCCACCTCAGCCTCCCGTGTAGCTGAGACTACAGGCATGAACCACCACGTCTGGCTACTTTTCTTTTTTTTGGAGAGAGGGAGTCCTACTATGTTGCCCAGGCTTCTTCTTTCATAAAATTTGATTTCAGGTCTATTATAGTACTCTATTTTCCTTAGTATAGAATTGTCGTATGAATCAAATGGAATTAAACACTCTGAACATTTTACTAGAGGTAAAAGAGATTCATTTTACTTATGGATACATAATTTTAAAAATTTTAAATGTTGCCTCTAGATGATGTTCACGTTTTGGGGCTTAGTTTTAGAGTGGTCTTGGTACTAAGAGGATGGCTTAAATAGCTCTTCAAGAGAGTTATTCAGCACCATGATTGAACCAAACGATCCAGATTCAAACACTGCTGTAGACTCAGCATGCTCAAGGCTGGTTGGTCAGAATGGGGGCTGTGGAGTGAGAAAGGGGAGAAGACGAAGGAAGGGGCAGAGGAATGGAAAGGGGTGTTTTAGATGAACTGAAATGGAGTGGGCACCAGCACTGCACAAAAGCTAATTTCGAAATCAGTGTTCCATGTTTCCTGCGGCGGTTCTGCACGGCGGCATGTTGCCGTTGGGTGTGTCGTGAGGAGCTGTGTGTGCTGCAGGTCCTGGGTCCCACCCTACCCCTCCCAGGAACAACACCCAGAATCCAGAATCCAACAGAAATGCCAGCTCCTGAGAGAACCAGAAAC
Organism: Nomascus leucogenys; assembly: GCF_006542625.1. Lineage (NCBI taxonomy): Eukaryota > Metazoa > Chordata > Mammalia > Primates > Hylobatidae > Nomascus > Nomascus leucogenys. The sequence continues at coordinate 3,493,025 of NC_044399.1, forward strand.
AAACTGTGGCCAGATCACAGCTTGAAGATGTTTTCTGTTAACCTGCTTTTCTATGTCTTTCAGATGGGCCGGGAGTGGAAACCTGTAGATTAACAAAACCACCTTTATTTTTACCTGAAGTCCACTTTTCTTCAACTGTGGGGCTTCCATGTCACATATGGACATTTTAACAGCAAGAAAATCACATGTGGGGTGAAACTAAAGCCCCACACAGTGGTGTCTTCTCGAAAGCCAAAGACGAGGTTTCCCAATTGAGCTCCATATTCTTCTTATTCCCTTTCTCGGTGATACTTCTTTTTAGTAAACATTTTAAAGAATGAAATGTGGTTCTTTATTATTAAGCCCCCAAAAGATCATTCAGAAAATGAGAGGAATTTGAAAAAACCTGTGTATATTTTCCCCTCATGCTATTTTTTCCTGGAATGTGTATGGGAAGGTATCTCATTTATATGTAACTTAGAGGTTGTCACAAAAGCAGGCACTGATAACCCTTGCTATGTATGTTCAAAGTACAAAAATGTTTTACCTTCTGAATAACTAGTTCAAAGTGAAAAGGAAAAAAATCCAGGGTTCGCTGGTGACATGGTTTGGCTGTATGTCCTCACTCAAATCTCATGTCGAATTGTAATCCCCATGTGTTGGAGAAGGGGGCCGGTGGGAGGTGATTGAATCATGGGGGTGGTCTTCCCCCTGGCTGTTATTGTGATAGTGAGTGAGTGCTCCCGAGATCCAGTTGTTTAAAAGTGTGTAGCACTTCCCCCTTCACTCTCTCTCTCCTGCTCTGCCATGTGAAGAAGATTCTTGCTTCCCCTTCGCCCTTCTGCTATGATTGTAAGTTTCCTGAGGCCTCCCCAGCCATGCCTCATATGCAGCCTGCAGAACTGTGAGCCAATTAAACCTCTTTTCTTCATAAATTACCCAGTCTCAGGTAGTTCATTATAGCAGTGTGAGAACAGACTAATACAGCTGGGAAAAGGATTTTATTAACTTATTTACTTATTTTTATGAAGGCAAAAAATAGTACCCATGTGGCTTCATTAGATTATGTGTGTGCGTGTGTGTGTGTGTGTGTACACATGGCCTAATATATATATATATCCTTCCCAGGGACACACACACATATATAATCTACCAGTCTGGGGAGATTTAACAGTCTTTCTTTAGCAAAGATTTTAATTTCAGCAAATTATGTGTGCCTTCAATTTGCTCTGTTTGTCTTAGGAATTTGAAGATTGTTTTGCTGAGACACACATATAGCTTTTAGCTCTCTATTTTGTTTGTGTTCTAGTCATATTTAAAGATGGTGTAGATTGTTTTCCTTTATGTTTTGGTAAAAATTTTATGTGCTATCAACAAGGTTAAATGTTCACAATAGAAACTTAAATGTCTTCATCTCCAAGGCACTGAACATTGTCATATTAAAAGCTTAAATGTATTTACTGTTATATTTATTGTTACAATAGTTTTAACTATTGGCAGCAGGATCAATAGTTTCAACTTATATTTTTGCTGATGCTTAAAAGTGTTTTAGAAGTTGGTCTGCCTTACAATTTATTTTCATTTAACTCCAAGTGTTAACTCTCCAGATTGTTCTGAAACTTATATGGACTTTTGAAAATAGCCAGATTTTATGTATTGTGTGGACCCATTTCCAAAATCTTTATAAAGACTTTCAATAGCTTACAACCTGTGTTCATATATTCTAAATCCAACTAGTCTTTTATAAAAAGTTGGGTGGGAGCTTTTTTCTCCCGTGAAGTAATTTTATTTGTTGGAATTGTTCAGGATTGCTGTGTTAATTCCCAAAACCTCAATCAGTAATGCCACAGCCCCGACACAAGTTGAAATTTCTTTTTTAAGTACACCTAAGTGGTTTAAGATCTCAAGCACTTGAAAACATTGGAAGGCTTTTAGGAATGTTTCTGTAACTTTAAAATGTATTAATCCCCTTTTGTTTCTCTTTTAACAGGATAGTTAAAATTGGTGCATGTTTGGGGAAAGAGATTGTTAAAATGGGAAAGTCTTTTTGTCTTCTTAAAGCCAGCCTGTGGAGCAGGTTTGAATGCTGTTGCATGTATTCCTGCTCCGATCAGCCTACCACGTGCTCATTAACAAAAACTTGCAGAGAATTAACTTTCTTTTGATTTGCAAAAACACTAAGAACCATGGACACAATATTTCTCCCCAATGCGTCTCATTTGCTGTTTTCTTCAATTTAACGAACATCTCTACATAGTGCCTGTATCTGAAAGCATTGCTGTGTCACTTTACTGATTTCATCGAAATCATGCAGATTCCACTCTGTACCAAGGAGTTGGTGGGTAAGAAACCAACTTGCACTTTTGTGTTTATACTTGAGCATGCATTTGCAATAGTTGGCACATTTCTTGAGTCATTTTCTCTTTCGTCAACCTTTTATTTTTCATGGAAAGGCAGTTTAAAATATGAGAAATCTTATTACTATGTTAGCCTCTTACAACATGACCATTGGAAAGATTTCCCACAGAAAGTGAGGCTGCAGAGTGCCTGATTTTCCAACACGATTATGTCTGGAATCTGTTACCTTTCTCTTTGCCTGATATGTTTGCTAGGTGCTTTCAATTCAATTATTATCAGATAATTATTTCAATCAGATATTATTTCAATTCAATTATCAACATATAATTTTCAATTATCTGTTCATTGAATGAATAGAAATGGAATAAGATGTAAAGCTATGTTGGTAAAAATTAAACTTTTAACTAATTATTTCATAAATTATTTCAATATTTTAGTGCCCACCAGCAGGCCATATATGAAAAATATAGTTGTATTTTCAGGAATTAACTTGATGGCTAAATTAGAGAAGGTTGGTGAAAGTCACATATAAACTTTTTTTCTTGTAATTTTGTATTCAGAACAATGAATGGTTTCTTTTTACTGCTTGTTCACTTTTTGAAACTATAATTTGATCAATGATCTGATTGATGTGTGCCTCTGCAGTGCCCCTTGGAGTATTTTGTTTGTCCCTCAAAAGAAGAAGATGATGAGCAAGACGTATAATAGCTCTGTGTTCACAGAATTCATATTCTAGAAGGAGAGAGAAAAGGTAGCTGGGTCTTAGGAACAGTGCAGTCCAGTTCCCTCCTGGCTTAGTTCTCAATGGGATTAAATAGTCAGTCTCACTCTAGTTTATCAGAAAAGGGAGACTCCTCCCTGGAGGAAGATATCATTATCTTAAATACAATGCCTTGCATTCAATAAAAGATTATTAAGTATGACGAGATACAGGAATACATAACTGAAAATCAAGAGACCAAACAGACAAGAGAAACACAGGTGAGGCAGCAATCACACAGGTGTACAGATGTTAGCAAAAAGAATTTTAAAATGTCAATATGTTCAGGGAGATAGAGGGAAGATATAGAGACTTTCACTGAAGAAGGAGGATCTCCAAAAAAGGATCAAGAAGAAATTTTAGAACAGACACATATGATATCTGAAGATAATTATAAATGGAGGTGACAACATACCAAACACAGAAGAAAGCAAGATTAGTAAACTGGTGAACAGATCAATAGAAAATATCCAAACTGAACACAGAAAGAGAAAAGAAAAACAGAAAATACCCAAGTGAATATAAGGTATGTGTGGACATCGTGAAAAGGCTTAATATAGATGAAATTGGAGCCCCAGAAGGAGAGAAGAGAGAAAATGTGGCAGAAGAACAAATAAAACTTTGGGAGAAATTATCCTATGAATGTAGCAGGGAGATGGGGCAGTAGCTGGACCAAGGTATGGGATCTCAAGATAGGGTTTTCAATTTCCTTTCACTTCCCTTTTCTTCTTCTTTCTTCTCTCAATGATTGATACTAGAACATGTTGTAGGCAATTATTAGAATGATATGCCACAGAAAGAGTGAGATTTTCTATTCTTAAGAAAGCCACAGGGACAGGGTATAAGAAAATGTGGAGGGAGGTACTACTGCTGTCTGAACAGGACAGAATGAGATCTTGATACTGATGCAGGCACAATCATAGGTTAGATGATGGTAATCTCTTTGGTTGCTTTCACATTTTCAAATGAAGCATACAGTTGTGTCAGCAATTGAGAGTGAAGAGAGGATGTAACAAATTTTAAGAGAGAGCAAATGGTATGCAATAAAAGGTTAAGTAAACTTATAAGAAAAATGGACAATGATGAGTGCCAATTTAAAAGTTATAGCTTGAGATTTTGTTACTGGAAAGCGACCCTGATCCAGACCCCAAGAGAGGGTTTTTGGATCTTGCACAAGAAAGAATTCAGGACCAGTCCACAGTGCAAAGTGAAAGTAAGTTTACTAAGAAAGTGAAGGAATCAAAGAATGGCTACTCCATAGGCAGAGGAGCCCCAAGGGCTGCTGATTGCCCATTTTTATGGTTATTTCTTGATTATATGCTATTAACAAGGGGTGGATTATTCATGCCTCCCCTTTTTAGACCACATAGGGTAGCTTCTTGATGTTGCCATGGCATTAGTAAACTATCCTGGTGCTGGTGGGAGTGTAGCAATGAGGATGATCAGAGGTCACTCTCGTTGCCATCTTGGTTTTGGTGGGTTTTGGCCAGCTTCTTTACTGAAACCTGTTTTATCAGCAAGGTCTTTATGACCTGTATCTTGTGCCAACCTCTGATCTCATCCTGTAACTTAGAATGCCTAACCATCTGGGAATGCAGCCCAGTAGGTCTCAGCCTCATTTTACTCAACCCCTATTCAAGATGGAGTTGCTTTTTTTTGAATGCCTCTGACAATTTGAAAAGAAAAAATGGAAGGGAAAATAAGGATGATAAATTCGTCAAGCTGGAAACTGAGAGAGCATTCTTTGAGACAAAGTTGGCAATCTTAGCGGACAGCTTAGGGAGGCATGAAAGAGGGTACGTGATATTTTCAGATCTCAGGAAATAATAATGAAGGCTAGGGTTGATAGTTATAAAATTGCTTTTAAAATATAAGACTAGGAAAAATATGGTAAGTTGCTATTATATCAGGAAAAATGATGGGGCCTAATGAAGTACAACATGAAGAGAAAGAAAGTTTAAGGGGATAATATGGATTACTTCTTTAAAGGGGCTCTTGAGTGAAGAGCCTCTGGGAGGATACTCCTTGAAGCTGCTGGCATGGAGTCAGTAGTAAGTACTGTTGGACGTCATATTTTAAAGACAGGATTATATCAAGTTAGATTTGAGAGGACGGAGACACTAAGAATAGAGTACTTCAAGTATTATTCCATGAATGGAAGATGATACAATATTTTAGGCAGAGCATCAGATTTAGCATTTGCCCTTGGAAAATATGTCTGGATAGTTTATAGACTTAGGTCTCTAAGGAAAGAAACAGCAAGAGAGCTACTAAAAGAGAGGCAGGCAGGATATTGATAGGTTAAGTCTCACCTGGGGTAAAGGGAGGCTTGGTGAGCAAATATTTCCTGGTGGAATTATACAACATCAGAGTTGAGAAGGCACAAAGTGTGTTTGAATAATAGATGCTTTGGCAGAGTCAAAACTCATCAATTTTACATGTCTTACTATGGGAGATCCCATAAGGCAAAAACTATAGAAGAATGTCAAAAAACAAATATCTGTGTCAGAAAAAAAAGGGAACCAAAGAAGGCACCCTGATCTGACAGTGTCAGAACCTACTTGGAGCACACAAGAGAAAGTGAGAAAGTAAGTAAAGAGGGGTATTTGAAATGTCTGCTGAGCCTTCCAAGCTGAGCAGCAGAAACCAGAAAGAAAAGAAACAATAGAAACATATTTCCCTTTTACAGAAAAAAGTATGGGCAAAGAAACTATTTTTGCTACCATAGAAGTGGCAGAGGAAGGCTGGGAAAAATCAAAAGCCTTCTTCCAAAGTTCTGGAAGGAGCATATGTTGTCCAAGGATTGCTGTTTGGGAGTTCTTTTTTTTTCAGATATTTCTTATTTTCATGCTCATGGTGCCTGTTTTTGTGTTTGCTGTCCCATTGGTGATTCTCTTTGAGCTTCTGGTTTTACTATAGTGTTTAGTAACTTGGATGTGAATCTTAGTGAGAGTCCCTTGTTTGTGAGGAGTTGCTTCCTTCTTGCTGTTTTTGAGATTCTCACTTTGTGTTTGATAGTTCGATAATGATGTGTCTGGGTACAGATCCCTTTGAGTTGTTTATTCTACTTAGAGTTTGTTGAGCTTATTGTTAAGCTAATGATTGAACAGAGATTTCCTGAAATGTTTCGATTCAATGTCTCTAGTCTTTTCTGAGGGGGTTCCATATGTGTGTTGGGGCACACCTTCAATATTCCAGCAGTGAGTTTACAATTTTGCCTTAGCCTTCACTTCCTGCTTGTGCAAAGCCTCAAGGTCAGCTACAGGTGAGGGTTTAGGGCCTTCTCAGGTCTTTCCTGGGCATGCACACAGCTATGCACATGTACATGGCCATCTTGATTCTCAAAGATATGTCAGAACTTTGCAAAGCCCCCTGTAAACACCTTACTTCCTTGTTTTTCCTTAGTACTAAAAAGATTTTTGGTCAGACTCTTATTAGCCCCAACTGGTATTATCATGTCAGGTAGCTGTGATGTTAAACAATTGCCACTAATTGTTTTTGACAAATGTCCCAGGGATAGGGCCATTCATACAGAGAGAACTCTGAGGTCAAATAAAAACAAGCCCTGAGAGTGGAGCTTTTATAACACTGCCAGACAGGTCAACTAGTGACAGTTTTCTGAGTATGCGTGCTTGGGGAACTCCAAACCCAGGGGGTGCCGAGCTTCAGTTTTCACAGCTACTGTATTTATAAGGCTACTAGTTTTCAAGGCAACCCTTGAGCTGGAGAGAGATTGGAACAGGCAAGTTAAAATGTCACAGAACTTGCTGTTATTACTTTCAGTTATTTTTCTTAAATAAATTCTCCTTTGATAGCTGTAACCCTTCGATTAACTTCTAGAGTTCTAAAAAAGGTGATTTGGGCCCTTTTATCTGGTATTCTCCTTACTTTTATGCAGGAGTGGACTTTGGGTGGTCATTACCCTGCTGTTTCAGAAGTGCTTCCCCATGAAATTACATGGCAAATGGTGGGAATGCAGGTTTCCTTGGTGATGTACCTGCCACATATTTTTAATTCTGTTCTCTCTTGGTTCATAGAAGTACAAGAAGTAGATTGGCAGGTCAGCTGCCCAGACAGCAATTTCAATGGGGGTGACACATCAGGTACTCTCTCCCACAGACCCACAATCTCTGTGACTGGTATACATGACAGCCTCCTTCCCCTGACATTGGGTGGGTATTATTTCTCCCTGCTTATGGGAAAGAGGGAAGGGAAAGTTGAAGCACTCTCCACTGAGCCAGTGATTAGGATGACTATATAACTTATCACTGGAGCCAGGATGCTTTTGATAGTGAGAAGGGGATGCTGAAAATAATTTATGTATCTGTGTGAAAAGTGAGAGAGAGAAAAGGAGAGAGGGAAGGGGGGACAGGGAAAGAGATTTGACCACCAAATCAATTTTATAACATTGGTGCCTCTGAAGATAGTTTTATTTGAAACTACAAGTTTTTATTTATTTATTTATTGACTGAGTCTCATTCTGTTGCAAAGGCTGAAATGCAGTGGCACGATCTCAGCTCTCTGTAACCTCCACCTCCCGAGTTCAAGCGATTCTCCTGCCTCAGCCTCCCAAGTAGCTGGGATTACAGGTGTGCACCACCATGCCTGGCTAATTTTTGTATTTTTAGTAGGGACGGGGTTTTGGCATGCTGGCCAGGCTGGTCTCGAACCCCTGACCTCAGGTGATCCACCTGCCTGGGCCTCCCAAAGTGCTGGGATTACAGGAGGGATCCCACCCAAAACAAGTTTTTATATAAGGTAAATACAAAATATCTATGTTCATTAAGGCAAAACAGACGTTTTAAATATGGGTTATCTAAATTTTAAAAACGCAAAATAACTATTCTTTATATATACTCGTGTGTTTATTATATTCTTAAAATTATCTTTATTTAACACTGTGTCTCTGGTATTTTTCCCAAAGACATATGCTTTAATATAGTCTAATTATTTTTAATTTTTTGCGAAATTTCCTGAAATCCTCTTCGAAGTAGAATTTTGTGATGAGTAAATTTGAAAATGTTTCAGGTCTCCCCTGGACTCTCCTCTCTATGCTCTACTATTAGATTTTTAATTTGAGGAAGTACTGTCTCTGGAAGTGCCGAGGGGCCTGGTAAGCTCAGAGCAAATTTTGCTAAATGTATGAAACTCTCAATACTATTTTAAAAATATTGAAATTGTAAATATTTTAGGCAAATATTTTTGTAGATACTGTCTTTGTGTATCCATTTAAGAGGTCGTTTATTGACAAATGTTTTTACAAGATAAAATTAATCAAAGAAGTTGTTTCTATTGATATTCTTTTAATTTTCTATTAAATTTATATGCTGCAAAATCATTGAGCCTCTTAGTTTTATCCCATTGTGGTACAAAACATGAACGTATCCAATTAAAAATAGGTGCTCTATCAGAAAATTCTACAAGTTGAAGTTCCAGGCAAGATTATAGAAGTTCAAAATCCACTTGCGCTTTCCTCATTCTATGGATATGTTGAATGCCTCACTTGCTTTTGAAAGAATAAATTTCAATGAACTTCTCTTTTCAAACTTTCTTTCCTATAATTACAAATTACCAAAACTTCATCGTTGGAGGTTTTGTTTAATTGTTGAATAATTTGATCAAAACCGAACTGATTTTGAACAAAATGCAACCCAAATTTAGAAAACTTAAAACAAATTTAATCCGTTGTAAAACCCTTATTTTGATTTACAGAGTGTTTCTTCAAAGCGCAAACATTTTTACAATGGGACAGACAACAGGAAGCCAGGAGAGAAAAGAGCCTATTGTCATGCTGAAGTTGTTTTTCGTTTAAAAATTACCAAAACATTTTGTAGTTCGTGTGCTCTTTGCTATATAAAAATCAGTTTTGACAATGACAGTTTCTATTCTGGCTGTTAGAAAAATACATGCATATCGCAACCAATTCCAAGTATGTTTCTTTTCCGTAGGTTTTTTAATTTGGTAAAAATATTATTAAACCATAACACACGGCTCCACTTAAATGTGGCTTCATAAGATCCCTACAAAAACATACAGTTTTGTCTTAACTGAATTTACCATATCATTCACAGTCGTATCAGGTGCTTACATCTTCAACAGAACCAATTTCTAAAAACATGCATTTTATTCTGTGAGTTGAATGAAAAATAAACCGCTATTGGAATTAAGTTGATTTTCTGTTTGAAGTGCCTGGCCACACTGATCCGAAACTGGCACAGTTCAACTCTTTCCATATTCTTCTTCTGGAGCTGGGGCACCAGCAGCTGTGGCTTCACATTCTGAACTTGCGCAAGAAAGCTCAGAAGGAGCAAGGTTCACTTAGAGAAACCATCGTTTGATGGTTGAGACGCAAAGGGAGAAAATGTGATAATGTGGCTGGTTTCCATGGGGTGTCAAGTGCCCCTGCAGGGTGGAGCTTTATGGCTAGGACGCCTCATGGCTCCCTGGACAGCCTACACAGGCTACTGTCTTTGGGCTACTATCTCACCTTTGCTCCGTGGGCTGGGTCTGGAGCAGGGGCTTCTAAGCACGGCATCCGGCCAACGAAGCCAGCACCACAGACAGGCACTTGGCTGGGCCTTCCAGACCATGGCGGCAGTAACGATGCCCCGTGTGTGTGTGTTATGCAGATTTCCCATTTTGGCAGGAACACGAGCTATTCCAAGCCCCGTGTGTGCTTTGAGAACCCACCTGCCCGCTTCTTCATGGTGGCTGGCCTTTCCTGGGCGTGGTTATTTCTCATGGATGTGCAGATCCACAGACAGCTCTGCAGAGCCTGCTCCTGAGGCAGCTGCCTCCTCCCTGCTATTCTGCCCTGAAAATTTCTGCTCCCATCACCTCCCTGACCCTCTGTCTTCTGCCTTTGCTGCTCACCAAGACGTCTGGGGTCTGTTTGGGTGTTCCCTCCCTGCCCTTTGGCCTGGAACCTCCTCCAGGCGGCCGATGGGCAATCCTGGGTTCTCTTTTTGTTTCCTTCGCTTAGGGAGTGTGATCCTGCAAAGCCAACTGTCTGAAAAACGTGTATTTTTGTCTGGTTTTCTAGTTATTTAAGCAAAGAGAGTAAATCCAATCCCCGTGACTCCATCTTTGCCTGAAACAGATGTCTTAGGTTTTGCCTTTTGATGGGTAGTTTTAAAGAGCTTGATTTCTCGGCAAGATATCTCTGTCCAAAAGATAGAACAGTCTCTTATCTTTTTGCCCTTTTGATAAGGGAATTTGGAGGATAATAGATAAGTAGGGTAAGAAATACTCGAGAAGTAGGTGGAGAGACTTTGCCAAGTAAAGATAAACAATTATAGAATATGTAATTATTTTTCTTCCTGGGGTGATTTGAGTCAGTTTTTTTTTTCTTCCCTGAGAAACTGAGATAAAGGCATCAGAGGGGAGGATGCCTCTCCCGACTTAATCCACCCTCGCTGGAACCTGTCCAGCCACTCTGCAGAGGCACAGCATGAGTGGGCACAAATGCAGTCGAATTCAGGGCAGGGTTTGTTTTTAATCACTCTGCAGCCGACACGTGGGACACAGAGTCCTGGGTAGAGATTTATCTCTTCACTGACTCTGGTCACACCAGAGTGCACACATCTGCACACACACCTGTATGCACATCTGTACACAGTGTAAACCCTTGGCATGTGAGTCTTTATAAAAAGGCATCATGCATCCTCATTAAACATAATTGCCTTGACTCAGGATGAATGCTAAAAAGACAAATTAGTGTTTTATGGCGTGTTTCAAGTCTTTGGTCTGCTGTTTTTCAGCTGGTCTTTTTCTGGCTCTGCTCTGCCAGCTAGTTCTTCTCACCACCTGCATGGTGCTTGTCTAGATAGTCCTTCTTCCTGGCTGTAATTAGCTACTTTCAAGTCAATATGGGATAGAGACAAGATAACAAAATTTGTTATATGGACCTGCAAATGAAGAGTGCTGAAGACCCGGGTAAATGCAGAGACCGGGCGATGCAAGCGGGGGAGGTTCTCATTTGTCTAAAACATAGATTTTGTGTCCACTGTTGCAGATGCTGCGCGGCGTGCCTGGTGCATCTTGGATGAGTCCCAGTAGAGCAGGAAGTTGTATGTCTTCTGAATGTGTGAAACAGACAGCTCGCTTTATTTGGTTTCCTGGCCATTTCCTGCTGCCTTTCTGGGGCCATCCATAGGTGTGTCATGTCTTTTCATGACATACCAGTAATGGCTGAATAGATTCAGAAACGGTTGGGCACAAGTTGTATTTGGAGATGGTAAATTTATCACTAAGATGATGGTTGACTTTGAGTGGTCTCTGTGCTTATCATTCAAAAGGTATATCTAGAAAAATTAACATCTGGTGACTCTGCTAAACAATTGACAAGAAAGTGTGGAGAAAGCCCAGCTGTAAGTGCACATCATGGATTTATCTGATGCCTTGTTTGCCCCATAATGAGTGTTTCCCATTTTAAATGCTTGCCTAAAATACTTAACAAGAAATATGAGGCTGGAATAAGAACTTCGGGGTTGAGAGTTGCCTGCCCAGATAACTTTTAAAAGCAATTTTAGATATGATGTGACTCTGGCATCATTTACCAGTAATATTGTGTCCAGAATTTATTCCTTCCGGTGGATTCTTGGTCTGGCTGACTTCAAGAATGAAGCCGCCACCCTCGTGGTGTTACAGCTCTTAAAGATGGTGTGTCCGGAGTTTGTTCCTTCAGATGTTCAGATGTGTCCAGAGTTTCTTCCTTCTGCTGGGTTCGTGGTCTTGTTGACTTGAGGAATGAAGCCGCAGACCCTCGCGGTGAGTGTTACAGCTCATAAAGGTAGTGTGGACCCAAAAAGTGAGCAGCAGCAAGATTTATTGTGAAGAGGGAAAGAACAAAGCTTCCACCCCACGGAAGGGGACCCAAGCCAGTTGTGCCGCTGCCTCGCATGGCCAGCTTTTATTCCCTTATTCGGCCCCGCCCACATCCTGCTGATTTGGTCCATTTTACAGAGTGCCGATTGGTCCATTGTACAGAGTGCTGATTGGTGTGTTTACAATCCTTTAGCTAGACACAGAGTGCTGATTGATGTGATTTTACACAGTGCTGATTGGTGCATTTACAATCCTTTAGCTAGACAGAAAAGTTCTCCAAGTCCCCACCTGACCCAGAAGCCCAGCTGGCTTCACCTCTCACTATCAACACACATTAGCTTTAAAGTTTTTGCCTCATAATTTTAGGTGGGAAAACAAGTTTACATACTGATTAAGCTGATCCCTGCTCTGAAAATTGAGAAAAAAAGGACATATAGGAAATACACAAAATGTTAAAAAATTGACAATTTTTTTTCCTTATTTCTCATGGTGACATATTTTGACCTATTTCTGATGTTCTGCATAGTAGACAAATTCCCGATGGCTGTGTATATTAGTCTGTTCTCACGCTACCAATAAAGACATACCTGAGACTGGTTAATTTATAAAGAAAAAGGTTTAATGCACTGACAGTTCCGCATGGCTGGGGAGGCCTCACAATCATGGCAGAAGACAAAGGAGGAAAGAGGCATGTCTTACATAGCAGCAGGCAAGAGAGGGCTTGTGCAGGGGAATTCCCATTTATACAACCATCATATCTCATGAGACTTACTCACTACCACAAGAACAGTACAGGAAAGACCTGCCCCCCCATGATTCAGTTACTTCCCACCGGTTCCCTCCCATGACACGTGGGAATTATGGGAGCTACAGTTCAAGATGAGATTTGGGTGGGGATGCAGCCAAACCATATGACTGTGGTAGAAAGGTCAGGGAACTCCAGCTCTGCCCCAGATCTGCAGAGGAGATCCCAGCAAGGCACAGCTGCTGGATGTCATGACCTCTCCCTTAAACATTTTTTGAAATTAAACCAATGAAAACATAGAATTTCTCACAAAATGCTTATTTTTGGTACATTTTCACTTTTTCATATTCTTTAAACCTCAAAAAATAGTTTATACTTTTAATGATAATATTAAAGTTTCAATACAGAGGTTAGGGTTGGTGGAAGACATGAGTCAATGAAAGCATGGAAAACTGACTTTGTATTTATCCTATCAACAACCTAGTTTGTTAACCAAAAGTCACTGAGGCTACTCATTGTCCTTTTACAAACTTCCCTGTGATAATTCCTTTTATACATTTTTTTAATGAGTTCTGAAGTTATTTCAAAATAGTTATATCGTTGCTTCAGTCCTTTCCATATGTTTCTACCCACCAAAAATATTCTGGCAAAAAAGCAAGTGTTTAACAACCAGCTTTCGGGGGTGGGGTGGGAAGGCCTACTATAACATTTGTCTGCCTCCGTGGTATAAACATCTCACCCACGTGGACACCCAGCTACCAAGGTGACATCACTGACCAAGCTGTTGGGAAGAGCTGTGTGCAATTGGCTCTGTGCCCCATAGAGCAGGCTCCAGCTCACCACTGCATAGATGAAAAATACAGCTTCTTGTATTTATTTCTCCAAAGGTCCATGTATTTCAAGATACAGTTTTTAAATATCTTGAATGTGGGGCAAACTCAACATTTCGGATTAAAGGCTGTGTATCTTGAAACAGTTGATCTCAAACTATCTTTTTACTGTGAGTACTCATATTTCTATGGTAAAGAGAGATCTTATACAAAATAATGAAGAGTCCTACAGATTGTAGAGAGTCAAGACTTTAGAGTTCTCATTCATATTTTACCACAATTAGCTTAGCAGTCAATGAGAAATAGTAACCAGATGTCTAAACTGTTTCTGGTCTCATCTGTGTATATTGAAATTTAAAAAAAGGCATAATATCTACATATCATAATTAATCTTTTACTATGTTTTCTAGGATTCTAATGAGTTTATAGGAGAATTGTTAATTTGAGAAATAATTTTCTAAGACTTGCTATATTTTGGTTGCAGAAAAAATAAGTATTTTGTATGCATCATATATAAGTGGGTAAGGTTGTCCAGGAGTTTGTTTTTAATGAATGAAATATGCACATATAAGCTGTAATTTTTACATGATTACCTAGAAGCTTAGCTATGATTTCCTTTTCTTTGACATCTACAACAATACTGGATTTTTACTGAGTGGCCACTCTGCTCTCAGCATCCGATGAGGTGCTGTGGAATATGTTGGTTTGTATAAGACACAGATTTAATGAGCAGGAATTTGTGGAACATAAGAGAGTGGAAAAAAATTTGGTTCTTGTAGCATTATGGTGGATATCAGTTGTCGTATTAGGGTTTTTCAGAGAAATAAAACATATGTATATATAAATATATATACAAACATATGAATATAAATGTATGTATATAAACATACATATATATAGGTTGCATATATATATAGGTTTATATGTATGCATGTATCTCTCTATATGTATACATATATACACACACACACACACACACACACACATAAGAGAGTGGAAAAAATTTGGTTCTTGTGGCATTGTGGTGGATACCAGTTGTCGTATTAGGCTTTTTCAGAGAAATAAAACATATTTATAAATATATATACATACACATACACACATACACATGTATATATGAATATAAATGTATATATATAGGTTGCACATATATAGGTTTATATAGGAATATATATAGATACAGTACTTGGCGTGTATCTCTATATATATACAGATGTGTTTATATATATAGGTTTATATATGTAGGTGTGTATATATGAGCTTTATTAGGGGGATTGGCTCACAGGATTACGGAGGCTGAGAAGTCCCACGATAGGCCTTCTGCCAGCTGGAGAACCAGGGAAGCTGGTAGTGTCACTCAGTCCAAGTCTGAAGGCCTTGGAACCAGGAGAATCTATAGTGCAATCTCAGTCCAAGGTTGAAGGCCTGAGGAGGCCACTGGTGTCCGTTCCTGAGTTCAAATGCTGAAGAGCCTGGAGTTCTGATGTCCAAGGGCAGGAGAAGAAGAGTGTCTCAGCTCCAAAAGTGAGAGAAGTGAGCACATTCTCTTTCCTCTGCCTTTTTGTTCTATATGGGCCTCAGTTGACTGCATGGTGCCCTCCCATCCTGGGTGAAGGTGATCTTCCTCACCTAGTCCATGCAGACTCACGCACTAATATCCACTGGACACACCTTCACAGACACATCCAGAAATAATGCTTTGCTGCGGGGTCCTCATCCCTCCGGCCACAGAGTGGTACCGGTCCCTGGCCAGGTAGGAACTGGGAACTGGTCTATGGCCAGTTAGGCACAGCAGCAGGTGAGCAGCAGGCAAGTTGGCATTCCCCTCTGAGCTCTGCTGCCTGTCACATCAGCAGCAGCATGCCTGACCATCCGAGTTGGAACAGTTTAATCCCGAAACTAACCTCCCAGTTGGTCCATGGAAAAATTATCTTCCACACACTGGTCCCCGGTGCCAAAAATATTGGGGACCACTGCTTTACCAGCTATCTGGGTATCCCTTAATCCAGTCAAGTTGACACTTAACCATGACAGTTGTCAATTCGGTTCAGTGAGTTTGCTTTCATAGTGAATGTAAGTTCCTTACAGTACTTGGCATGTATCAGTGCCTCAAAAAAAAATGTCAAGTTATAATCTAAGAAAATAATCTGCTTGGGCAAGTAAGACATTATTCATGGGTAACATAACTACAGAGCAACCTACCTCTGAGGGGTACAGAGAACACGTGCCACAGGATTGATTGAAGTCTCCCATATGCATGGGCAGTTGGGAAGGTGTCACCAAGGAGGCGGCCTTGGGGTGAGAGTTGAAATGGGTGGAGTGGGCGGGAATAGCCATTGCAGATGGGCGTGGCTGTGCAATGCCTGGGCAGGAGGCCCTGGGGAAGGCCAGTCTACTGGAGTAGAAAATTTGGGTAGAGAATGTCAAGAAGTAAGGAAGGAAAAGTAGGTTCTGGAGAAAACTGGACGTTGTTGCTTGTCAGTCTGAGGAATTTGAACTAGAGACAATGGAGATATATAGAAACCTTCTGAGTTTGGGATTTTTATGATCAAAAAACGTCTTTAAGGAAGGACAATCTGATGAGAGTGTGCAGATTTCATCCGTGTTCATCTAGAAAACAGCCTCTGCTGCAATTTATGACAGGCCTGCCATCAACATTGCAGGGCCTGGGATAGGGGTGCAGGTGGAGACGCACACGCTATATATTTTTTAACATTTAAAAGTTATAAACCAACCTAATGACTACAACAAAAATTCTTAACATTTGTCCATAATCAGTATTTGTTCATAAAAACCAAATAAAAATACATGTAAAAGTATATGTTCTATGACTGAAGTTGGAAACGTGAAATCATTCAAATTGTGGATTTGATTAGAATAATTTTCTTGCTCATATTTACTGTTTTGATCAATAGCTAAGTTTTCACAAAATAAACTTGTAATGCCCTGTTCTCAAATTTTGTGTGGGTCATGCTTGACAAAAGTCTGTTCATCTTTACTATTTTCAGTTTTAAAGAATCTAAACAGGCTGCTCTCTGCGTATTTTCTGTTACTATCTCCATTTTTTCTTTAAGCTGCATTTTTATAATTTCTATTTCTAGCAAAATACCAACTTTCATGCATTCTTCAGATGTGAAGCAGGCCCTTTGCAGGGAAAGCTTGCCAACCAATCCCTAATCCAAAGGATTAGAAAGGAAAATGTAGTTACATTCATAATAGGACATTTGAACATTTTACCAATAAAATATAAATTTAGATAAATTAAGGTTAAAAACTTAAGGTTATTTTTCATATTTTTCAATAGTACTGTTTTTCTTTTAAGATAATTAAAATTATTAAAATTAAAAGGCAAAATTTAATTAATGAGCATTCAAAAATCAAAATTATTCCAATAAAGTAAAATTTAAAATTTAATTTTTACAAAATTTAATTAAATACCTTTATAAAAATGAATGCATTTCCTAATGCTAGTGTTTAAGGTATATCTAGTTTTGGTTATAAAGAATCATTATCATACTTGATGACTGCTACACCTAGAATCTGTGTTCTAATTCCCTCATGGTGAATTTAGACCTACGTGGAGAGGGAGATTGAAGCGTCATATGAATTGCTTGTATTACAGAATATTAGCGAGTCGCCCTCAGCCCCCATGCACAGCCGCTGCTAATGCAACGCTAATTAACAAGCTAAACAAGCCTCAGCCGGAGTGGGCTTCGGGCCTTCCAAGGGAGTGTGTGGCAGGTGAGCGGCCTGAACCCCGTGCAGCTCGGGTCCTGGCTCCAGCCTCTGACGTGGCAGGTGCAGAGCTCGCACCTTCAGGGCACTCAGGTGCGCTGCCTTTGTTTGGAGGATAAAGAGCAGAGGTGTGGGTCCTGCTTCCCTGGGCCTACACAGCAGAGCAGCTGCCAGGGCTCTGCTGACCCCTGGGACTCAGGCTCTCCTCCGCGCGCTGGGATACGGCTGTTTGCCTGGTGCTTGTTCTCTGCAGGGCCGGCCCTGACCCCCGCCTCTCGCAAGAATGTGAGTTAACTCTAATTTTAAATGATCTTTTCATCTCCGTCTGGCTTAGCACCACAGATTGCTATTCTGAGTTTTAATCTGCCATTTGACCACGGCTGGCATGGATTGTCAATATACAATAAATTGAAGGGAGGAGGAGGCCCTGCCCTCTGGTTGGCTGGCTAACATCTCTTGAGAAATTTCTCAGAAAGGGCTTGCTGTATAGATCTTCTCCAGAACTGAATAACAAGAGATGGTCAGTCCTTCCGTTCCAGTTCAGCCTTTTCCGCCTTAGTGAGGTAATTGCAGGCAGCTCTAGAGAGACAGGGCAGGAATATTTGGTTTCCAGAGAAAATAGCAGAACAGCTCCCAGTGATTCCCTACGTGGAATTTGGAATTATGACTCTCCCTGGCTCATTGAAGCATTGCTAGCTCTGATTCAGGGCTGCTGTGGCGAGCTGCGTGTAATCTTTCAATGAATGCTACATTACATTGCAGTGAGCAAAAAGCCGGAAAGGTTTTCTTTGCAAGGGTAAACCAGCCTTTTGTCTTCGTTGCTTATATTCTAGAACCTCACCACAAAATAGAAATAGTTAATCATTCTGGATGTTTAGAAATGTTAGAAAGACCAAGATAGAAGTCCAATTTAAGTAAGCCTAGGCTGAGCTGCTCTGTGTACATATGCACTTGCATGAATGGAAAAGATTTTGAAACAATTCACATTCTGACAAAATGCCAATAGTGGTATGAAGCATGTCATTTGTGTCTGTTTCCCTCTTCCTCTCGCCTCTCTTTTACCCTTCAACTGTTTCCTGCATTTCTAATGTTCAGTGAGGCACTGTACTGAGCTGCTCATGTCTTATGAAATGAACTGAGTTTTTGTGCTAACAGAGGTTACATTAGTCCAGCTAGGGGCAAAATCGAATATGCAGAGGTTTTGCTTGTGTTTATGATTTGCGTGAGGTCAGAGTGCCATGAGCACCTGAAACTAACAGATCATCCCACAACATCAGTTCTGGCCTTCAGACACCCACCTGCCCCTTGTCCCCCAATTCAAGTAGGACAGAGGCCTTGGGTTGGCCTTTCTGTAGTCCTTGAGTGTCATTGTTCATGGCTGTACCTGTGGGGAGAAGAGGAGTTTGGGGCCTCAGTGAGGGGAAGGCTGTGGACCCTCCACTCTTGATCTAGCTGCAGTGCAGCAAGGCGGGAAGGAGTGACCTGGAGTCAGAGGACATGGTTTCAGGTCTCGCTCTGTGCCTGGCTGCATGACCTTCATCAACCAGCTTGGAGTCTCTGAGCCTCAGTTTACTCATCTGAAAAAGAGGCTGTCTTTTCCCTAAGATTCTTCAACAAATTAGTAAATCTACCTTAGCTAAAGGCCTTGTTGTACTAAACAACTCTCGATATATATGCTAGATATGAAACCGCCTTTGCAAAATTATGACAGCAAGAGAAAGCTGACATGGTTGACTCCATCTTGCTTCTGAACTCTAAGCTGTCCTTGATCATTCCTGGGTGTAGGCCAAACTAACTTTGGGAGGAATTTAGCTTCTAGTTTAACCTTAAAGCAAGGATAATAATAGCCCTTCCCAAAACTAAATCACCTTTGTAAAACCAATAAAGGGCCATAAGGTGAGGATTATGAGAGGGGCCTGAACTCTGCTAAGATGTGGGCATAGTTTCTATAATCCCTTAGGGGTCATGTGGCCAGAGGTCACAAGAAGTGTGACTTTCCCAGTTGCTCTTATAGATGACATCACCATCATAGAACCTAATATTGGTGTTTGGAGCTTTCAGGCTGATTCCACCTAAACTTGTGATTCATGACTTAGCTGATCCTGTAGCCCCATCCAGAGGTGGAATGAGTGCATGGGGGCGTGGACGGTTTTTCATACCCTGATGATTTCATCCCCAATCAATCAGCAGCACCCATTCCTTAGCCCCCTGCCCACCAAATTGTCCATAAAAATTCCAAGCTCTGAGCCTTCAGGGAGACTGATTTGAGTATTAACTCAGTTCTCCCACGTGGGCCAGCCTCCTGTCAATTCAATTCTTTCTCTACTGCAGTGGTGCAGTCCCAGTGAATTGCTTTTGTCTATGCAGTAGGCAGGAAGAACCCATTGGGAGATTACAAACCAAGGTGGGATCTAGGGAGCCTTGGTGCTTCCCTAGAAGAAGACATTGCACAGGGATGAGCAATGCGTCCTCAGTGCAAGAGGCAGTGCTCAGTCCTATTCTGGCATCATGGGGGCTCTGGCTCTGTTGGCTTCATCTGTTTCCAGAGGGCTCAGGAGGGTCTCCAGATGTCAGTCAGTGAGACCCTAGCCCCAGCCAGTGTCTGCGTTCTTGACACTGTCATGAGAAAGAATTCAGGGACGAGTCAGAATGAGGCCAAAGGCAAGAAGCTTTTTATGGCCAAGTGAAACACACACTTGAGAGTGAAGTGCAGGCCAGCTAAGGAGAGAGAGTCATGCACTAGGGAGATTGGGTTTCTAGTTTTATGGGATCTTTTAATTAGGGAGTGGAATAATCATGAGGTCTTCTAGGAAAAAGGTGGAGATTTATTAGAATTCAGGTGCCACTCATTTCCATACCAAATATGGCCATGCTCCGATCTCTTTTGGTGCTGGAGGGTGTGTGATTTAGGATGGTAATGAGCATATAATTAGGTTGGGGTAGGGCATGGGTCAGACCGAATGCCATGTTGGACTCAGCCCATTTCAGCCGCTTAGCCCCTTCCTGTTTGTTAGGGTCCCATCAGCCCAGGCTCACCCTTGTCCTGGTAGCTGATTTAACAGCTCTCATTTCTTGCTGCTGTGAGAGATCGCTGCTTGATATTTTCCTGTGTCTCATATGACCACCCAGCATTCCTGTCTCACACCTGTTCTCTCAAAGGATGGCTGGGCAAGGGACCAGGAGTGTTGGGCACGCAGCATTCATCCTGGGACAGGGGCTTGACCTGGATCCCGCTGAGGTCCCAGCTGGAAAGTGCTGGCCTGGCCCATCCCTGTTCTCTGCCATGCAGCTGTGCCAGGCGGCCGTTTAGGGCCAAAAACAGAATTGCAGAAACTCTGAGTGTTGAGGAAATAAGAGGGATTCCTACAGTGTGATTTGAAAAAATCCTTTCGAATTCTAGCATGGTGTTAAAAGGAAAACCCCACCATGAATGATTTGTGAATCTGGCAGCCCTCGAAACCAGGATAGGTTCAGAGGGGCTCTGGCCTGCCTCATGATGGAAGATTTATGGACAGGAAAAGGACAGTGAGGTAAAAATGGAAGTGAAGTCAGAAACAGCTGGATTGGTTACAGCTCAGGGTTTGCCTCATTGGAGCACGGTTTGAACAGTCAGCTGCCTAGGATTTGCCAAAACTCGGTGATGAGCACAAGAGTAGGTCACAGTCTGCTTACACATCCAGCTAGGTGACAGTTCACCCAGTACAGAAAGTCCCTTTGGCTGAGTTTAAAATATGTAAAGTGGTAGCTTTAGGCTCAACCTAACAGCGGCTACACATAGAAAATGAAGGTCATGGCTCCAAACGCGCGACAGCCTGCTTTCCCCTTCGGTGTGTGTTGATGGATTGGGAGTGCCCGGACACCAGCGCTCACCACGCCTGTCCCAGTCAGGGGATGTGGCTTCACTTTGGCCCCTCCTGTGCACAGACCCCACCGTGTGTTCAGGTTTACCAGGACCCCCGAATTCTGAAAGGTGGATCCTACTTAGGAGACGACAGCTTGGCACCAAGTGCTTTGAACTCTGGGGCAGACATTTCTTTCAGATCTGACGCTTGGCCCCTTCCCACGTGCCTCTGTCCTCCAGGTAGCCTTTTCTGCAGGCCTCGTCCTAGGGTGGCAGAGCCAGGCCTGTGGGGTGGGGACTCTGCTGCATGGCCTGATCTGATCAGCCATTTCTTGGAGCCTGTTCTGTGTTCGTGCTGGGGAGAGAGCAGCAGGAATGCAAACCTGCTCCGATGTATTTGTCCTTTGAGATCACATCTGCTGTATTTGCTGCGAGCAAAGTTCATAAAAGGAAGGTGATGAAAAAGGGCTATGGAATAAACTTTCTTTTTTCTACAGGATATTTCAGAAAAGAAGGCCATTAACATTTGAAAGTGGCTCAATTTACTCATTTTTAATATGTAAAACACCTAGTGACTAAAGTGAGATATACTTGTTTAAAAGTGTAAGTACTTTCAAAACATTTTACATATTAAGATAGCAAGACTAGGCCAGGTGCGGTGGCTCATGCCTGTAATCCCAGCACTTTGGGAGGCCAAGGCAGGCGGATCCCCTGAGGTTGGGAGTTCAAGAACAGCCTGACTAATATGGAGAAACCGTGTCTCTACTAAAAAATACAAAATTAGCCAGGCGTGGTGGCACATGCCTGTAATCCCAGCTACTTGGGAGGCCGAGGCAGGAGAATCGCTTGAACCCGGGAGGCAGAGGTTGCAGTGAGCTGAGATTGCACCATTGCACTCCAGCCTGGGCAACAAGAGTGGAAAAAAAAAAAATTAGCAAGACTCAAACATATACTTTAAAAATCTGAATTTTATAAAATCGGTAATTTGGCTTCACAATCTCAACTACTGAAGTTCTTCTATGTTTAATATTGTGGCTACTCAGCTGAGTAACTGAATATTGAGGAATGGCCCGTTATCTCAAACTTGTGAGTTAAAAAATGCCAGAATATCACACAAAATTATAACCATATTATCGAGAGTTGGATTTGAATGAGTAGATGCTGTTCCAGGTTTGAAAGTAGTTATAAGAATGGGAACATGAATTCAGTACCCGGTGGGGATCGTGGATTTGGAGGGTGTTTGGTGGGGCCGTCCTGGAGAATGATGATGCCGTCGTCTGAATGTGGGTGTAATAATACAAGGGTCACTTGCATGTACGTTGGCTTTCAAGAGATAAACTAGCACCTTCTTTGCCTTTTGGCATAATTATAAGCTGCGCTGCCGGGACTGTGTATCCCTTCTACGCTGTTGAACACTTTTCAGATGTTAATGGATTTATCTTCTGAAATGCCCTATAGGAAAAAGAATGTTTATCCCATAGCTGTTTTTTTAATCACCTTTCCTTTTATGAACTTTGCTCACCTGACCTGGGCATGCCTGTTGCCCCACATGACATCTGGGATCTTGAGTCCTTGCTTTGTGTATGATGTCAGCCTGAGTGCTTCCCTGACCCCCCCCAGCCACTGCAACTCACCTGCCTGTGAGTCTGAGCTCCTATGCTTCATTCTTCAGCTCTTCACACATAACCCCCCTCAACTCCTCAAGCGCATACCTCTTCTCTCAGCTCTGACAACTGAAAACACTTTTCCAGTTTTACATTTTTGCTCTCCTGACCTCGATTTAAACTTCTAATTTGGATATCCGGTTGACCCTTGAACAACACAGGTTTGAACTGTGTGGATCCACATATATGTGCATTTTTTTCCTATAAATGTGATGGAACATTTTTTGGAGATTTGTGACAATTTGGAAAAGCTTATAGACAAACTGCATAGCCTAGAAATATTAAAAAAATTAAGAAAAAGTTAGAGATGTCATGAATGCATAAAATATATATAGATACTACTCTATCATTTACTACCATAAATAAGTACAAATCTATTATAAAAAGTTAAGATATCTTAAAACTTACGCATAGAAACACAGACCATAGAGCATGCCATTCATAGTTGAGAAAAATGTAACAAACAAAGTTGTAAAATTAAATCAAAACTGCATAAAGTTAACTGTAGTGCATACCATGGTAATTTTGTAGCTACCTCCTATTGCCGCTGCAGTAACGGGAGTATTCGCTGAAAACCCCATGTGACATGCACCGTCTCTGTGTGAGAAGTCTGTCTCTCCAGTAAGTTTCTCACTGTAGTAAGAAGTGATCCTTGCAGGTCTTGCACATTTTTCTTCATGTTTCATGCAATATCGAACATGTTGTGTAACACTATGGGACCCACAGGAAGTGCCTCTAGTGATGCTGGAATTGGTCCCAAGAAGCAGAAACATCATATTATTAGAAAAAGTTGAATTGCTTGAGGTCTGTAGCTCCAGCCGCCCAGCACTTCATAAAGACGATTCATCTTCTAAGCAGGAGACATAAACTTATAGGATCAATAATGACAGGACAGAACTCTAAATGTGCTTTCTTTTCCTTATCATTTTCTTAATAACATTTTCTCTAGCTTACTTTATTGTAAGAATACAGTATATAATACATATCTAAAAATATGTGTTAATCAACTGTTTATGTTTTCTGTAAGGCTTCTGGTCAACAGTGGGCTATTAGTAAAGTTTTTGGGGAGTCCATAATTTACTTGGATTTTTGAGCGTGCAGGAGGTCAGTTCCTCTAACCTCCAAGTTGTTCAGGGGTCGACTGTATTTCTATGGGCTAGCATAGGTAAAGTGCCCCCACTCTTTACACAGAACAGTTGTCCCTCCCCAACCTTTTTGGCACCAGGGACTGGTTTTGTGGAAGAAAATTTTTCCATGGATGGTGGGGGATGGGAATGGTTTTGGGAAGATTCAGGCACATTCCATTTATTGTGTACTTTATTTCTGTTATCATTACATTGCAATATATAATGAATTAATTATACAACACACCATAATGCAGAATCAGTGGGAGCCCTGAGCTTATTTTCCTGCAACGGGAAGGTCCCATCTGAAGGTGATGGGAGACAGTGACAGATCATCAGGCATTAGATTCTCGTAAAGAGTGCACAACCTAGATCCCTCGTGTGTGCGGTTCACAATAGGGTTTGTGCTATGAGACTGTGACGCCTGGGCTGATCTGACAGGAGGCAGAGCTCAGGGAGTAATGCGAGGGATGGGGAGTGGCTGTAAATACGGATGAAGCTTCACTCACTCGCCCCCGTTCGCCTTCTGCTGTGTGGCCCGGTTCCTAACAGGCAAGGGACCGGTCCTAGTCTCTGGCCTGGGCTTGGGGACCCCTGTGGTAGAAGGTGGTGGTAGTGAGGGAACAGAGTACAGGCTCTGACATAAGATGTGCACTTGCTCTTTTCTTCTAGTCCAACCACTCCTGGCCATTTTGGCAAGCTGACTAACCTCTCTAGGTTTGAGCAGGGATAATAAAACCTATGTAACACTGTTATTAAATGATAAACTGCAAAGTACCTAGCAGAGCTTATAGTTGCTACTCAGTAAATAGTGGCTATTTGGTTGACTTTAATAAGCTTTTTAGGAATGGGTCTTTGTCTTAGTGCCAAGCATTCAGAAAATGCTCAATGCATAGTCTTGAATTTGGAATCTATCTCTAATATGATCCGGACCCCAGGCCTAATAGATGGATCCAGACACAGCATCCTTCTGTCAGCTCCCGGAGGGCAGGGATGTTGGGATGTTGGTCTGTTTTGTTCCCTGTTGTATCTTCAGCATCCAGAACTATGTCTAGCACATAATTAGCACTCAATAAATATTTGGTGAATGAGTCTCTGCTGATGACATCTCAAGTCTGTGGCAAAAGCTAGCTATATTCTGTTTTGTAGTCTGTTTGTATTTCCTGAGTATGTATTAATTCAGGGTAAAGAAGAGATATAAGAATCTTGCTGCCAGAGCTCATGATCAGCAGGAAATTTGGAATTAATCTCTGGTTTTCAGAATCCTCAAAAATGGAGTGATTGATAGGTGGACTGATCCAGGTGTTCCTAATTAACCAGCACCATGGAGGCAATGTGAAGTCTTGGAAACTGCACTCATTTGTAATTTAAAACATGAACACTGGGTTCACTCCCTGTTATGTGTGTGCAGTGCTCTTCCACAAGGCAAGCAGAGCAGGCTGATTGGTCTGCTTATGACGGTCACTGGACAGACCAAGCTTCCTTCTAAATGCACTTCAATCAGGGCCCCAGCCTGTTTTCCTACTCTACTCACAAGAATAGCCTCCACTGTCTGACATTTCAGATAGGTAGGTTAGTTTCCCTAGATAGGGTAAGGACACATATTTCTTCTCAATTGTATTTCATTCCAACCAGTTTCTGACAAAGTCATGGTTCCCCTGTATTTTCCCAGTATGGTGAGCTAACGAGGAAAGGAAGAGCCCCCCTTTTGCAGTTGTTAACTGTGATCAAGCTTAGCTTCCTCCCTGCCAAACACGGAAACAATCAGCTTTTATGTCACCATTTTGGTTGTAATCTTGTTTGTTTTTTATTTCAAAAGATATTAGAGGCATCCTAAAATGACACAGTGAGAATCAGGATAGCCCCTGTGGGTGGTATCACCCTGGAGAATTCCTTACAGCCAGGCTATCAATGCGACGGAGGGTAATTGTGCTGCTGAAGTTGAGCCGCACAGTTTTCGCAGGGTAAAGATAAAACCATCAGATCAGCTTTGTTTGGCCTAAGAATTTCCTTTTGTTTAGATGCCGAAGGAACTGTAGCTAGCAGTGAGAATTTTTTTAAGATGATAGGTGGGCAGCTGTAGCTATACTCAGAAGTCCTGTGAAATGAACGTCAGCAGAGACACAATTCTGGGCAGAGTCTTGCTCATTTGAGTAAAACTTCTCTGAGTCACAAAGTAAAGGAGGGTAACCTATGTATTAGTGACAGGCTCTGTTTATTAGACCCAAAGCTGGTTAGGTTGGTTTTGTGTACTTAGGTAAGCAAACCTAGGAGGTCCTGGCCAGCTGCGCCCTGTGTTCTAGGGGCTGGGGTGGTTTGAAAGTTTCAATGGTATTGGTTTTGTGGCCATTGAAAAATTAATGCATTTAAAATATCCAGTATGATATTGTTAACAAATAATTTTACTTAAAAGAATTCTACCTTATGTGAATTCTCTTAAAAATCTGACCATAGTAATATAATGCTGACATGCACATTTGAATTTAGCATTGGGCTTGTGTAACAATAGAGTAGGTGAAATTCCATAAACATTGAAATGCATGTATAATTTTGACAATTTATGGAGCAAACAGTCATTCTATCAGTTGCCAAGTAATATCTAAGTCCCACCTTCTCCCAATTTTTAATTGGTTAAGCAGTTGCAAGGTGAAATTGTGTAGTATGGAAGAAAAAACAGAAGCATGTAAATAATTTCGTTGTAGATCATTATGTTTGTCAAATGTATCCTTTTACATCCAGATGTTTTCTTTTTTTTTTTTTTTTTTTTTTAAATCTTTAAGGTATTTCTAACCGTGCTCATTGGAATTCCTGGATGATGATAATGTGCAGGGAGATTTTATCAATGCTTATCTGACCTTCTACAGCTGTTTTTTTTTTTCTTCTTCTTTTTATTCCTGAAAGGGGCCATAGCTCTTCTGGGAGCATTGGCAACAACAAAGGCTCATGATGCCAACTGGTAAGTCCTGTAGATGGGGTCACTGTTTAGCTGAAAGGGTGCAGGAATCTTCTTGGGATCTTATGCCAGTGGTGGACAGTGTCTTCGTTGCAAAGCTAGGGGAAATTGGATGTGTGTGTCTGACTTTGTAAAGCTCCCTTGGATAGCCAAAATTTCATCAAAATCTGATTTTACTTAAAAATTTTTTTTGCATCATTTACTTAGTCTGTTGACAAGCTGAGAACATTTATGATTAACCTCGATTTTTAGCAGTTTTTAAAGATGAAGTATTGGTGTTTTGTTATTTTTCACAACGTGACTTAAATATCCATCTAGGCACGAGATTTAAAGATGATTACACTTGATGATTTATTCACATTGCTTATTTCCACTTGTTACTCCAAATGGATTAAAACATCAATTGTGAAAAAGGTTCAGAAAGCGTAAATGAAATTTAAGTGACCTACCAGAATTATACAATACATGGTGTGAAATATTTAAACAGTGAAAAAAGTAGCTATTTATAAATATATTAAAAATGTTATTATAAAAAATTATTACCTGAATGCAATTTTAAAAGTGTGTTCTTTGTTAACAGTTTTTCAATTTCTTTCATATTGTCTTCAGCATAAAAATCTTTCCTTAAATTGAAAATAATTTAAAACTATGCCATGAGCACTGCAACTCAAGTTTTAATGGTGTTCACGACTCAGCATAGACACCCGCTCTAGACAGTTAAACATGTGGAAGTTATACACCTTATCAGTGCCTTTGTTAATGTCAAATCATGAGACTGAGCATTCTGTTAGTTTACCATTTATTTAAAATTTATAGCATAATATCAAAGTTTATTGTAATACCATGTTTAGGTTTTTATCAACTTATTTGACAATAAACTATATTTATTTGAAAGTGTAATTTGAAGAATTTTGAAAAATGTATATACTCATGAACCTGCCACAAATGTCAAAATGCAGGACATTTTCCTTAGCTCCAGATGTTCCTCCTATAAACTTATCATTCGTTCCTTGCTCTACCCTTTGCCCCAGGGAGCCCCCGGTTGGCTTTCTGTCTCTGAGTTACATATTCATAAGTGGAACTCTACAGAACGTCCTCTTTATGTTTTATTTTTGGCATTTTGCACTTGCTGATACAATATGTATTTTTTCAGAAACATGTTATTTGGGTGTGAATCTGAAAAATGAATTCTTCCCATTGTCTGGGAGAGCACACTGGACTATAGATGGAGTTCTGCCTCCGGTCCTGATGTATTCATGTCTCAGGGCTGCTGAATGAAGCACCCCAGGCTGAGTGCCTTCAAACAGTAGAAACTTATTCTTTCATAGATCTGAAGGCCAGAACTCTCAAACTGAGGTGTCGGCAGGGCCGTGCTCCCTCTGGGACTCTGGGCAGAAGGCGTCCTTGCCTCTTCCAGCTGCTGGTGCTAGCTGTCCATTCACGGTCTTCCTCAGCCAGCCTCTCCAGTTTCTCTAAGCTCCACTCTTGCTGTCTCTGTCTCTGTGTGGTATTTCCTCTCCTAAGGACATCGGTTTGTGGAATTTAGTGTCTCCCATAATCAATCTGACCTCATCTTAACTAATTACATCTGCAAATATCCTTTGTTCCAAATAAAGTCTCATGCACAGGTAACAGAAATGAGAACTTAAACACATCTTTTTGAGAGACACAATTCAACTCTTGACACCCAGTTATGTCATCGGTTCTAAGATTCTAAATATCTCTGGGATGCTTGTTTTAAATGATACCCTCCACAGAAAGCCCAAAAATTGCCAGCAAAAGTTTCAAGGACAAAAGGCAAGAAAGGATATGGCTGGATGAGTTCTTACTAGTGGGCAAGATTCCAATCACAGGAAGACTGAGGCCAA
The DNA here is from genome assembly GCF_006542625.1 of Nomascus leucogenys. NCBI lineage: Eukaryota > Metazoa > Chordata > Mammalia > Primates > Hylobatidae > Nomascus > Nomascus leucogenys. The sequence continues at coordinate 3,521,708 of NC_044399.1, forward strand.
GGGTTTGACTGCCTGTTACAACCACACACCTTATCCCAGTGGGCCTGCTGTCTTACGGTGGGCACATTGTCTTACAGTGTCTTACGGTGTCTTACGGTGGGCACTGAAAGAGAGAAAATGCAGCGTGACAGAGAGGTTGGGTATCCAGAAGGACGCGAGTGTAGGCACAGACACAATTTCAAACCTGGTAGCCACATTAAAAGAAATGGAATCAAATAGGTACAATCAGCTTTAATGATATATTTTCTTCAACCTGATTTATCAAAATATTGTCATTTCCATGTGTAATCAATATAAAAATATGAATGAGATATTTGACACTCTTCCTTTTGTAGTAAGCCTTCAAATCTAGTGTGTATTTCACATTTACAGCACCTCTCAGTTTGGCGCTCAGTAGCTTCACGTGGCCAATGGCTGCTATATTGGGCAGTGCCGTGTTGGGGCAGCACTGGGAGGCGCGCCTTTTGAGACGAGTGATTTGTGCCATCTTTGAACATCAGTGACCAAATCCCCAATGATTGGAGCCCATTGGCTGAGCCGGTCTCTATGGAGTGATGCACAGTTTGCAGAATGTTTCATACAAATCATCTCTGTCTTTGCAGTGCACCTGTTGGAAGGGGGTATCATGATGAGGGGGAGGAGAGTGAGGGTGAGGAGGATGGTTTAGCAAGTGGGAAAATAGACCAGGAGCATTTGTGTTACTCACCCAAAGTCGTGCATTTAGGAGGTGGTAGAGTCAGGACGGAGGCTCATGTCCTCCCTGCAAAATGGGTCCTCACCCACCTCATCTGCCCTCTGGCCACCAGGAAGATGGGACTGGATGACCTCTCACGTCCCTTCTGCTGCTAGCACTGCACAGGGTTCTCTGTCTGCACTGTCTTTGGCCCAAATGGTGCACATGCAAGCATGGTATTTGGCAGCCAGTCTTCAACACTCACAACAGCTGTGAGTTTGGGCTGTCTGCATTTCCATAGCTTTAGTGTTTGGCTGGAGGAATGATTAATGATAAAAGAAGAAGAAAAATGGTCTGAAATCCAGATACTTCAGCCAAGTATCATATGGCTAAGTCCCAGTTGTTATAAATAATAAAATAATGACATCACTCTCCTCTGTGATCCAATATGGTGTGAGAGGAAAATAAATTACTTATCATTTGCGAGTTCTAGCTATATTTTATATTGTTTTACTTCTTTTCAACATGTTTTTCTCAGTTGTTTCAACACGATGAGCTGTATTCCTGTCAGTTTTATCTCAGCATTCGGCATATAAAACATTCCTCAACTCACTTACAGATACATTTTATTTGCTTTTCCAATGGCTGGAAAAGCTCAGGATACAGTTGGAACTTAATTCTCCTGATCTCAAAGTTCTGGTGACATAAATGGGTGGGTACCTTTGAAGAATTAGGTGCCATCATACATCTTAAGGGACACATCCCTGAGCCCTAAAAATGGAAATATTTGGAATGCAAACATGGAACTTAAATGACTTAAGCAGAGGATGCAATCTAATGAACCACATTTCACCATTTACTTTAGTCTGGTTAAAAAATTTAATCAGACACATGAGTAGTTTATTTTGAAAAGGCACTAGTTTCCCATTGAGTAACAAAAGTGACATTCATTCACTCATTCATTCAACCACATCCATTAAATGCCCTCCAGGTGCCAGGCTTGTGCTGGGTTTTAGTGAATGGACCTGAGTCAGAGTCCTCGTCTTTAAGGAGAATTTATTCTAATAGGCTGGAATACATACAAATACATGCTTTTAGACCTAACAGCCTAAGTGTAAAAGTAACAGGTAAAAGGGAGTGAAAGTGAAGTCTGCATAGCTGTTTGTATGTGATGATGCACTTTTACGCACATTATAACATTTTATTTTTTTGTTTTTTATTTTTTATTTTTTTTTTTGAGACACGGTTTTGCTTCATCGCGCAGGCTGCAGTGCAGTGGCACAATCATAGCTCACTGCAGCCTCAAACTCCTGGGCTCAAACAATCCTCCCACCTCAGCCTGTCAAGTATCTGGGACAACAGGCATGTGCCACCACACCCAGCTAATTTTTTAAAAAAGATTTTTATCAAGGTGGGGTCTCACTATATTACCAGGGCTGGTCTCAAACTCCTGGCCTCAAGCCATCCTCCCTCCTTGGCCTCCCAAAGTGCTGAGATGACAGTCGTGAGCCATGGTGCCCGGCCAAGATTTTATTCTTGTAACTATGTTGTGGAGTGTTATGTCTCCACTTTCCAGGTGAGGGCAGGAAGGCTCCAAGCCACATCAAAGCTTCCTCAGCAGGGACTGCAGTCACTGGGAGTTCTGCCCCTGCCCTGGAGAGGCCACTTCTCCCCTGCCCTTTACTGACTGTTCAGACCCACTTCGTGGATGGAGTTGAGGCTCTCTCTCTGGTTCTTGTGTCAATACCTTCCGAATGATCTAGATCCATACTTCCTCCCTGCTTTCACCTCGTTCTAAATGCTGAGAGTTAGCAGAGAAGGTAAGTGTTTGATTTCATTTATTTTCAACAAGTTTAAATAGCCACATATGGCTGGTGGCTACCTCACTCCTTTCCACCTCAGCTCAGAAACCACGCTCAGCTGCAGAGCTCCATCTCTTCCATTAACAAATCACAGGCACATGGAGGCTGCCACTCTTGGTCCCATTCCAAATAGCCAGAAAATCATCTGTAATAATCTGAGATCAGGCCAAATACACCTCCCTATCTATGTTATTTTATATATTTTTCCCTCTATATGTGTTTCTCCCACTAGACTGGAGTAGCCTCGAGGGTAGGAACAGCATCCTGTGTATGCTGTCTTCAGGATGCAATGCAGCCTTTGGGAGGAAAAGTATATTCGTGACTGAGTTCAGCTAAGAAGGTACTGGATACCTAATGTGTTTAAGGCCTCATGCCAGGGACCTGACAAAGAAAAAGACAGACCTGGACCCTGCTCCTGGAGAACTCACAGTCTAGTTCCATCACCGGAAGACACGACTGCAATTTAATCAAATCATGGGAAGAGCTCGGCATATTGCAGGGAACGAGGAAGTCTCAGAAGGGCATTTCTGGGCTGAAGTTTGTCTATCAGTGTGTCTAAAGAGGAGGAGTTTTCCAGGGGGCACAGAAAGAAGATTTGCAAAGGGAATAAGGAGTATGTGGGATGTTTGGGAACAAAGCCAGTGTAGTGTGGCTTCTGAGGGTGATGAGAGATGAGTTTGCAGAGGGAAGCCGGGGTAGATCATCCAGGACCCTGTAGGCAGGTGCAGGGTTTGAGCTTTATCCTAAAAGTAACAGAAAGCCATTGAAGTATGCTAGGCAGGGCGATGAGATTCAGGTCTGTGCTCCATTTTGACTGCACGATAGAATACAGATTGGAGGGGTGGAGCAAGTTTGGGGGCTGTTTATAGGTTTTTGGAGGCTGTGGAGTAGCCCAGATGGGATAAAGCTTTGGATGAAGATAAAGGCTGTGGCAACCGAGAACAATGGGTGGACTCGAGGTGCATTTACTCGGTATAAGCAGGAGAACATGGCATTGGTGGACGTGGGAGCTGAGGTAGAGAGGGAATCAATGAAGGGTCCTGCCAGTGTTCCCAGCTTGGACAACATCTAGAACAACACAGTCACCCACCAACCCTGGCAGCATGGGAGCAGGAGCTGGCTGGGGCTGAGAGCGAGGAGTTTACTTTTGGATATGCCTAGTGTGGGAGAGCCTGTGGAGGTGTCTAGGGGACAGCTGAACATAGAGTTACTATATTAGTTTGCTAGGGCTTCTATAAAAATACTGTGAGCCAATCCCCTCTAATAAATCTCCTCTCACGTATATACACATATCTCCTATCTCCAAAACCACAAACTGGGGGGCTTAGGCAGTAGATATGTATGTCCTCATGGTTTTGGAGGCTGGAAGTCTGAGATCCAGGTGTTGGCAGGGCTGGTTCCTTCCGAGGGTGTGAGGGAGGCTCATTCTATTCCTCTCTCCTTGCTTCTGGAGGTTTGCTGAAAATCTGTGGTATTCCTTGGCTTATGGGTTGCTGCCTTCATGTTCATGTGGTGGTCTCCCTGTGTGTGTCTGTCTCCAAATTTTCCCTTTTTGTTTGTGTTTTATTTGAGATGGAGTCTCACTCTGTCACCCAGGCTGCAGTGCAGTGGCATGAACTAGGCTCACTGCAACCTCCGCCTCCCAGGTTCAAGTGATTCTCCTGCCTCAGCCTCCAGAGCAGCTGGGATTACAGACGCACGCCACCATGCCTGGCTAATTTTTGTGTTTTTAGTAGAGACAGGGTTTCACCATGTTGGTCAGGCTGGTCTCGAACTCCTGACTTCATGATCCTCCCACCTCAGCCTCCCAAAGTGCTGAGATTACAGGCGTGAGCCACCACGCCTGGCCCAAAATTTCCCTTTTTATAAGGACACCAGACATAGTGGATTAGGGGTCCGCCCTATTCCAGTATGACCTCATCTTAGCTAATTACATTTGCAATGACCCTATTTCAACATAAGGTCACATTCTGAGGTGCTGAGGGTTAGCACTCAGCATCTGAATTTTGGGAGAACGTGATTTGCTCTGGTATGAATATCTGTCCCACCAAATTTATATATTGATGTCCAAAGGCAAATGCAATAGTAGTAAGAAGTGGGCCTTTAGGAGGGGATGAGGTTATGAAGACAGAGCCCTTATTGGGAGTAGTGCCCTTAGAAAAGACGTGGAAGGGATCTGTTTGTGCCTTCCACCACGTGAGGACCATCTATGAAGCCAGAGAGAGCCACCCCTCAGCAGACACACTCTGCTAGCATCTTGATCTTGGACTTTCCAGCCTCCAGAAATGTGAGCAATAAATCTTTCTTGTTTCTAAATTACCCAGTCTAAGGTATTTTGTTATAGCAGCAGGAATAAACTAAGACACAGTTTGACCCATAACAAGGTCAGCTGGAGGTATAGTCTTGGGATTTGTTGAGGTCACTCAGAAAGTGAAAGTGGGGTCAGAAGAGATGTTAGCATTTGGATGAGCATGACCCTCTAAGGCTTGGGTTGAGGAACAGGAGCTTAAAAGGGGAGTTGAGAAGGAGCTTCCAGAGAGGAAGGGAAAACACTGGGAGGGTGTGGAGTACCAGAAGACGTGGAGCTGGGATCAGTAGAGACAGATGCTCTTGACAGTCCAAGGAAGTTGGAATAGGGCAAGGGCTCGTCAGATTTCATGCAGGGTGGCTTACAGATCCTAGACTATAGCAGTCATTCCTCATAGTATTTTATAGTCATTGTGTTGAGTTGACAACTGTAAATTAATGTAGAGGCTGAGACATACTACAAGCTAATGATGTTGAAGGTGTATGTTAAACCATGGAGAAAGTATAGCAATTTTGGACTAATAACCATTCTAGCTGGAGTGAGAAACGTTCTTCCTAACCAAGCAAGTTCTGTCATTTTTACCTAATGAGATGAGAACAAGGAAGCTGGATGCTGAGCTTCTTTTTTTTTTATTTATTTTTTATTATTATACTTTAGGTTTTAGGGTACATGTGCACAATGTGCAGGTTTGTTACATATGTATCCATGTGCCATGTTGATTTGCTGCACCCATTAACTCGTCATTTAGCATTAGGTATATCTCCTAATGCTGTCCCTCCCCCCTCCCCCCACCCCACAACAGTCCCCGGAGTGTGATGTTCCCCTTCCTGTGTCCATGAGTTCTCATTGTTCAATTCCCACCTATGAGTGAGAACATGCGGTGTTTGGTTTTTTGTCCTTGCGATAGTTTACTGAGAATGATGTTTTCCAGTTTCATCCATGTCCCTACAAAGGACATGAACTCATCATTTTTTATGGCTGCATAGTATTCCATGGTGTATATGTGCCACATTTTCTTAATCCAGTCTATCGTTGTTGGACATTTGGGTTGGTTCCAGCTCTTTGCTATTGTGAATAGTGCCGCAATAAACATACGTGTGCATGTGTCTTTATAGCAGCATGATTTATAATCCTTTGGGTATATACCCAGTAATGGGATGGCTGGGTCAAATGGTATTTCTAGTTCTAGATCTCTGAGGAATCGCCACACTGACTTCCACAATGGTTGAACTAGTTTACAGTCCCACCAACAGTGTAAAAGTGTTCCTATTTCTCCACATCCTCTCCAGCACTGTTGTTTCCTGATTTTTAATGATGGCCATTCTAACTGGTGTGAGATGGTATCTCACTGTGGTTTTGACTTGTATTTCTCTGATGGCCAGTGATGATGAGCATTTTTTCATGTGTTTTTTGGCTGCATAAATGTCTTCTTTTGAGAAGTGTCTGTTCATGTCCTTTGCCCACTTGTTGATGGGGTTGTTTGTTTTTTTCTTGTAAATTTGTTTGAGTTCATTGTAGATTCTGGATATTAGCCCTTTGTCAGATGAGTAGGTTGCAAAAATTTTCTCCCATTCTGTAGGTTGCCTGTTCACTCTGATGGTAGTTTCTTTTGCTGTGCAGAAGTTCTTTAGTTTAATTAGATCCATTTGTCAATTTTGGCTTTTGTTGCCATTGCTTTTGGTGTTTTAGACATGAAGTCCTTGCCCACGCCTATGTCCTGAATGGTATTGACTAGGTTTTCTTGTAGGATTTTAATGGTTTTAGGTCTAACATTTAAGTCTTTAATCCATCTTGAATTAAGTTTTGTATAAGGTGTAAGGAAGGGATCCAGTTCAGCTTTCTACATATGGCTAGCCAGTTTTCCCAGCACCATTTATTAAATAGGGAATCCTTTCCCCATTTCTTGTTTTTGTCAGGTTTGTCAAAGATCAGATAGTTGTAGATATGTGGCATCATTTCTGAGGCTCTGTTCTGTTCCATTGATCTATGTCTCTGTTGTGGTACCAGTACCATGCTGTTTTGGTTACTGTAGCCTTGTAGTATAGTTTGAAGTCAGGTAGCGTGATGCCTCCAGCTTTGTTCTTTTGGCTTAGGGTTGACTTGGCGATGCGGGCTCTTTCTTGGTTCCATATGAACTTTAAAGTAGTTTTTTCCAATTCTGTGAAGAAAGTCATTGGTAGCTTGATGGGGATGGCATTGAATCTATAAATTACCTTGGGCAGTATGGCCATTTTCACACTATTGATTCTTCCAACCCATGAGCATGGAATGTTCTTCCATTTGTTTGTATCCTCTTTTATTTCATTGAGCAGTGGTTTGTAGTTCTCCTTGAAGAGGTCCTTCACATCCCTTGTAAGTTGGATTCCTAGGTATTTTATTCTCTTGGAAGCAATTGTGAATGGGAGTTCACTCATGATTTGGCTCTCTGTTTGTCTGTGATTGGTGTACAAGAATGCTTGTGATTTTTGTACATGGATTTTGTATCCTGAGACTTTGCTGAAGTTGCTAATCAGCTTAAGGAGATTTTGGGCTGAGACATGGGTTTTCTAGATATACAATCATGTCATCTGCAAACAGGGACAATTTGACTTCCTCTTTTCCTAATTGAATACCCTTTATTTCCTTCTCCTGCCTGATTGCCCTGGCCAGAACTTCCAAGCACTATGTTGAATAGGGGTGGTGAGAGAGGGCATCCCTGTCTTGTGGCAGTTTTCAAAGGGAATGCTTCCAGTTTTTGGTATGATATTGGCTGTGGGTTTGTCATAGATAGCTCTTATTATTTTGAGATACGTCCCATCAATACCTAATTTATTGAGAGTTTTTAGCATGAAGGGTTGTTGAATTTTGTCAGAGGCCTTTTCTGCATCTATTGAGATAATCATGTGGTTTTTGTCTTTGGTTCTGTTTATATGCTGGATTACATTTATTGATTTGCGTATGTTGAACCAGCTTTGCATCCCAGGGATGAAGCCCACATGATCATGGGGTGTAAGCTTTTTGATGTGCTGCTGGATTCGGTTTGCCAGTATTTTATTGAGGATTTTTGCATCAATGTTCATCAAGGATATTGGTCTGAAATTCTCTTTTTTGGTTCTGTCTCTGCCAGGCTTTGGTATCAGGACGATGCTGGCTTCATAAAATGTGTTAGGGAGGATTCCCTCTTTTTTCTATCGATTGGAATAGTTTCAGAAGGAATGGTACCAGTTCCTTCTTGTACCTCTGGCAGAGCTTCTTATAATTAATGGGATGAGGCCCGGAGCGACGCGGGTCCGCTCTCAGTGTGCGTGAGTGCTGTGTGACTCCCTTCTCAAAGATCTGGGATTAATAGCTGCCGTCTGGCTGTTCCCTGAATGTAATGTGCCATGTTTTCATATCCCTTACCTTTGCTCGTGCTGTTCTCTCTATTAGGAAGCTCTTTTCCCCCGCTCCTTTGATTGGTCAAAACCTACTTGCCCTTTGAGGCTGCTTCAGACCCTATCTCCTTTGTGCCAGTTGTGTGTTTCTGGACAATGTTGTTTGTATTTCAACCGGGTTTTCACCAGACAGAGCCTGTCTCACTAGGAATGTGCCTGTCTCCTGCTCTTGAACTCTTTATTTATTATTTATTATTTCTACCGGGGCTCGTTAGAGACAGTATCAGAGCTACAGGCAGGTCTAGGCAGGCTGTGAGTCCCGTGCATGCGGGGCCTTCCTCGTCCCTGCGTGACCCAGCGTCGGGGCCTGGCACCCTCAGTGCTTGTTAAGGCTCTGACATGCGTACGCATCGTTGCTTTCCGGAGCCTCATTTTCCGGCAAAATTGTTAAGACAGAACAGGTTGACCATCCGTTTAAAATCCTATGTATAAACAACTGGTAGCTGATTCTATTTTTAAAGCCCTTCAAATATCTTTTGTTTCTAGACTAAATGAAGAATGGTTATGGATTAAATACAGGAATGGCAAGACATCAAGGAAAATCCCCTTTAAGCCAACCAGATTGTCATAGATTAATTGTTGCCATTTGGTGTAAAGTCAGCTCTACAGCAATTGGGTGTGTCCACTTGGCATAAAATTCACTGGTCTAAATTTTATGTTTAGAGAACAGACATGCCACTCCTGTTTGTTTTAGCAAAGGTTACCATCATCTATCTCATGGCAGGACTTTGCCCATGGGATGTTATTATTTTTGAAGTATTTTTAGTGTTAATTTTTTTTTTTTTTTTTTACCCAACTAGAGATAATATCCTGAAAGGAAATAATATTTTCTCATTAAATGGCCCAAAAATGAGTAAGCATCACATGGAAGGAGGGCTATTACCTAAAAAATGTTCTAAGGTTATTTTGGTTATTTGGGAAAAAATATGAAAAGTAAAGATATAGAAACATAATAGGTATAATAACCAGGTAATAATACAACATTAAAACCCTTTGGATTTTATCTTGTTTTGAAGCTTCGTCAACGATTTCCTTGGTATGTACTGCATACAATAGCAATTAAAAAATATCTTAGTATGATTTCTTTTATAAGATACAAATATATATCATACTCAGAAAAATGAAGAGTTTGAGATGAGAATCTGTGATTTTCTAATTTTTTTCTTCAGCTTTTAAGTTCAGGGGTACATGTGCAGGATGTGCGGGTTTGTTCCACAGGTAAACATGTGCCATGGTGGTTTGCTGCACAGAGCATCCCATCTCCTAGGTATTAAGCCCAGCACCCATCAGCTACTCTTCCTGATGCTCTCCCTCCCGTCTCAGCCCCCCTCCAACAGATCCCAGGCTGTGTTGTTTTCCCCCTGTGTGTCCATGTGTTCCCATCATTCAGCTCCCACTTATAAGTGAGAACGTATGGTGTTTGGTTTTCTGGTCATGTGTTAGTTTGCCAAGGGTAACAGCTTCCAACCTTATCCATGTCCCTGCAAAGGACATGATCTCTTTCCTTTTTATGGCTGCATAGTATTCCATGGTGTATATGTACCACATTTTCTTTATCCTGTCTACCATTGATGGGCATTTAAGTTGATTCCATGTCTTTGCTATGAATAGTGCTGCAATAAACATATGTGTGCATGTATCTTTATAATACAGTGATCTATATTCCTTTGGGCATATATCCAGTAATGGGATTGCTGGGTCAAATGTATTTCTGTCTCTAGGTCCATAGTCTTCCACAATGGCTGAACTAATTTACACTCTCACCAATAGTGTAAAAGTATTGCTTTTTTCTTGCCACCTCACCAGCATCTGTTGTTTTTTGACTTTTTAATAATAGCCATTCTGATGGCATGAGATGGTATCTCATTGTGGTTTTGATTTGCGTTTCTCTAATGATCAGTGTTGAGCTTTTTTTCACATGCTTGTTGACTACGTGTATATCTTCTTTTGAGAAGTATCTGTTCATGTACTTTGCCTACTTTGATGGGGTTTTTTTTTCTTGTAAATTTGTTTTAGTTTCTTGTCAACTCTGGATGTTAGACTTTTGTTAGATGAATAGATTGCAAAAATTGTCTCCCATTCTGTATTGTCTGTTCACTCTGATGATAGTTTCCTTTTCTGTGCAGAAAATTCTTTGGTTTAATTAGATCCCATTTGTCAATTTTGGCTTTTGTTGCAACTGCTTTTGGCGTTTTCGTCATGAAATCTTTGCCCGTGCCTATGTCCTGAATGTTACTGCCTAGGTTTTCTTCTAGGGTTTTTATGGTTTTGGGTTTTACATTTAAGCCTTTAATCCATCTTGAGTTAATTTTTGTATAAGGTGTGAGGAAGGTATCCAGTTTCTGTTTTCTGCATATGGCTAGCCACTTTTCCCAGCACCATTTACTGAATAGGAGATCCTTTCCCCATTGCTTGTTTTTGTCAGGTTTGTTGAAGATCAGATGTTTGTAGGTGTGTCTTTGTAGGTCTTATTTCTGAGTTCTCTATTCTGTTCCATTGGTCTATATGTCTGTTCTTGTACCATAACCGTGCTGTTTTGGTTACTGTAGCCCTGTAGCATAGCTTGAAGTCAGGTAGCGTGATGTCTCCAGCTTGTTCTTTTTGCTTAGGATTGTCTTGGCTATTCAGGCACTTTTTTGGTTTCATATGAGTTTTAAAATAGTTTTTTCTAATTCTGAGAAGAATGTCAATGCTAGTTTAATGGCAATAGCATTGAATCTATAAATCATTTTGGGCAGTATGGCCATTTTCACAATATTGATTCTTTCTCTCCATGAGCATGGAATGCTTTTCCATTTGTTTGTGTGTCCTCTCTTATTTCCTTGAGCCGTGATCTGTAGTTCTCCTTGAAGAGGTCTTTCACATCCCTTGTTAGGTGTCTTCCTAGGTATTTTATTCTTTTTGTGGCAATTGTGAATGGGAGTTCATTCATGATTTGGCTTTTGGCTTGCCTGTTGTTGGTGTGTAGGAATGCTAGTGATTTTTGCACATTGACTTTGTATCCTGAGATTTTGCCAAAGTTGCTTATCAGCTTAAGAAGCTTTTGGGTTGAGATGATGGGGTTTTCTATAATAGATATAGGGTCATGTTATCTGCAAATAAAGATAGTGTGACTTCCTCTTTTCTATTTGAATATGCTATGTCTTTCTGTTGCCTGATTGCCCTGGCCAGAACTTCTAATACTATGTTGAGTAGGAGTGGTGAGAGAGGGCACCCTTGGCTTGTCACTGTTTTCAAGGTGAATGCTTCCAGCTTTTGCCCATTCAATATGATATTGGTTATGGGTTTGTCATATATGGCTCTTAGTATTTTGAGATGTGTTCCTTCAATATCTAGTTTATTGAGGGTTTTTAACATGAAAGGGTGTTGAATTTTACCAAAGGCCTTTTCTGCATCTGTTGAGAGAATCATGTGGTTTTTGTGTTAGTTCTCTTTATGTGATGAATCACATTTATAGATTTGCATATGTTGAACCAACCTTGCATCCCAGGGATGAAGCCAACTTGATTGATCTGGATAAGCTTTTTTTTTTTTTCAATACACTTTTGGGGAACAGGTGGATTTTGGTTACATTAATAAGTTCTTTCACAGTGATTTCTGAGATTTTGGTGCACCCACGATCTGAGCAGTGTACACTGTACCCCATGTGTAGTCTTTTATCGCTCATTCCCCTCCTGTGCTTCCCCCTAAGTCCCCAAAGTCCACTGTATCATTCTTATGCTTTTGCATTCTCATAGCTTAGGTCCCTCTTATGAGTGAGAACATATGATGTTTGTTTTTTCATTCCTGTGTTACTTCACTTAGAATAATGGTCTTCAGTTCCATCCAGGTTCCTCAGTGGTCTTCAATTCTATCCAGATTGCTGTGAATGCTATGATTTCATTCCTTTTTATGGCTGAGTAGTATTCCATGGTATATGTGTGTGTATATATTTATGGGGTACATGAAATGTTTAATACAGGCATACAATGCATAATAATCACATCATGGAGAATGGGGTATCCATCCCCTCAAGCATTTATCCTTTGTGTAATTAACAATACAATTATACTTTTTAAGTTATTTTAAAATGTACAGTTATTATTGACTGTATTCACCCTGTTGTGCTATCAAATAGTAGGTCTTATTCCTTCTAGCTTTTTTTTGGTACCCATTAACAATCCCCACTTCTCCTCCACCCTCGAATTCCCTTCCTAGCTTCTGACAATTATTGTTCTATTCTCTATGTCCATGAGTTCAATTGTTTCGATTTTTAGACCCCACAAATAAGTGAGAATATGTGATTTTTGTCTTTCTGTGCCTAGTTTATTTCATTTAACATAATGACCTCCAGTTCCATCTGTGTTGTTGGGAATGACAGAATCTCATTCTTTTTTTATGGCTGAATAGTACTCCATTGTGAATATGTACCACATTTTCTTTATCCATTCATCTGTTGATGGACACTTAGGTTGCTTCCAAATCTTGGCGATTGTGAACCATGCTGCAACAAACATGGGAGTAAAGATATCTCTTTGATATACTGATTTCTTTTCTTTTGAGTGTATACTCAGTAGGGAGATTGCTGGATCATATGGTGCCTCTATTTTTAGTTTTTTGAGGAACCTCCAAACTATTCTTCACAGTAGCTGTGCTAATTTACATTCCCACCAACAGTGTATGAGGGTTCCCTTTTCTCCACATCCTTGCCAGCATTTGTTATTGCTCGTCTTTTGCATAGAAGCCGTTTCAACTGGGGTGAGGTGATATCTCATTGTAGTTTTGACTTGCATTTCTCTGATGATCAGTGATGCTCAGCACCTTTTCATATACTTGTTTGCCATTTGTATATCTTCTTTTAAAAATGTCTATTCAGATCTTTTGCTCATTTTTAATTGGATTACTAGACTTTTTATAGAGTTGTTTGAGCTTCTTCTGTATTCTAGTTATTAATGCCTCATCAGATGAGTTGTTTGCAAATATTTTCTACCATTCTGTGGGTTGTCTCTTCCCTTTGTTGACTGTATCCTTTGCTGTGCAGAAACTTTTTACTTGATGTGACCCCATTTGTCCATTTTTGCCTTCATTGCCTTGTTGGGTATTACTCAGGAAATTTTTGCCCAAGCCAATATCCTGGATGGAGATTTCCTTCAATGTTTTCTTGTAGCAGTTTCATAGTCTTAGGTCTTAGATTTAAGTCTTTATTCTGTGTTTTATTTCAATAGGCTTTTGGGAAACAAGTGGTGTTTGGTTACATGAATAAGTTTTTTAGTGGCGATTTCTGAGATTTTGGTGCACCCATCACCCAAGCAGTGCACACTGTACCCAATGTATGGTCTTTTACCCCTCACACCCCTCTCATGCCTCTCCCAGAGTCCTCAGCCCATTGTATTATTCTTAGGCTTTTATGTCCTCGTAGCTTAGCTCCCACTTATGAGTGAGAACATATGAAGTTTGGTTTTCTGTTCCTAAGTTACTTCACTTAGAATAATGGTCTCCAATTCTCTCCAGGTTGCTGCAAATGCCATTATCTTATTCTTTTTTATGGCCTTTTAATTCTTTTTTATGGCTGAGTAGTATTCCATGGTGTGTGTGTGTGTGTATACATATATATACTGCTGCAAATATATATATATATATACACTGCTGCAAATATATATATATATACACATATATACATATATATAATATATGTATGTATATATATATACACATATACACATATATATAATATATGTATATATGTATATATATATACATATATACATATATATAATATATGTGTATATGTATATATATATACATACATATATTATATATATGTATATATACACACACACACACCACATTTTCTTTATCCACTAGTTGATTGATGGGCATTTGGCCCGGTTCCATATTTTTGCAATTGGAATTTGTGCTGCTATAAACATGCATGTGCAAGTATCTTTTTCATATAATGACTTCTTTTCCTGTGGGTAGATGCCCGGTAGTGGGATTGCTTGATCAAATGGTAGTTCTACTTTTAGTTCTTTAAGGAATCTCCACACTGTTTTTCATAGTGGTTGCACTAATTTACATTCCCACCAGCAGTGTAGAAGTGTCCCCTTTTCACCACATCCATGCCAACATCTATTATGTATTGATGTTTTTGATTATGGCCATTCTTGCAGGAGTAAGGTGGTATTGTATTGTGGTTTTGATTTGCATTTCCCTGATAATTAGTGATCTTGAGCATTTTTTTCATATATTTGTTGACCATTTGTATGTCTTCTTTTGAGAATTGTCTATTCATGTCCTTAGCCCACTTCTTGATGGGATTTTTTTTTTCTTGCTGATTTGTTTGAGTTTTTTGTAGATTCTGGATATCAGTCCTTTGCCAGTTATATAGATTGCAAAGATTTTCTCCCACATTGTGGGTTGTCTGTTTATTCTGCTGATTATTTCTTTTGCTGTGCAGAAGATTTTTAGTTTAATTAAGTCACATCTATTTATCTTTGTTTTTGTTGCATTTGCTTTTGCATTCTTGGTCACGAAGTCTTTGCCTAAACTAATGTTTAGAAGGGTTTTTCCTATGTTATTTTCTAGATTTTTTTTATGGTTTCAGGTCTTACATTTAAGTATTTGATCCATCTTGAGTTGATTTTTTTTATAAGGTGAGAGATAAGCATCCAGCTTCATTCTTCTGTATGTGGCTTGCCAATTATCCCAGGACCATTTGTTGAATAAGGTGTCCTTTCCCCACTTTATGTTTTTGTTTGCTTTGTCAAAGATCAGTTGGCTATAAGTATTTGGCTTTATTTATGGGTTCTCTATTCTGTTCCATTAGTCTGTCTGCCTATTTTTATACCAGTAGCCTTGAACGGTCTTTTGCATTTCTGTGGTATCGGTTGTAATATCTCCCATTTCACTTCTAGTTGAGCTTATTTGGATCTTCTCTCTTCTTTTTTTGGTTAATCCTACTACTGGTCTATCCATTTTATTTATCTTTTCAAAGAACCAGCTTTTCATTTTATTTATCTTTTGTATTTTTTGTTTCAATTTCATTTAGTTCTGCTCACATCTTGATTATTTCTTTTCTTCTGCTGAGTTTGAGTTTGGTTTGTTTCTCTAACTCCTTGAGGTGTGGCCTTAGATTTTTTATTTGTGGTCTTTCAGACTTTTTGATGCAGTCAATGCTGTAAACATTCCTCTTAGCACCACTTTTGCTGTATCCCAGAGGTTTTGATAGGTTGTGTTACTATCATCATTCAGTTCAAAAATTTTTTAAATTTCCATCTTGATTTTTTTTTATTATTATTACCAAGTTTCTTTTCATTGTCTCAAGATCTGCTGAACTCTGGATCCAGGCTGTGTCAATAGGGTAGTGTGGTACTTCCTGTACCTATCTCTGCCGCCTATAGTCATTTTCATTTATTATGTTTTCCTGTTGGACTAATCCCTTTATCCTTATATAATGTCTGTCTTTGTCTTTTTTAGCTGCTGTGACTTTAAAGTTTGTTTTGTTTAAGAATAGCTACTTCTACTCACTTTTGGTTCCATTTACATGGAATATCTTTTTCCACTTCTTTGCCTTACGTTTATGTGATCCTATGTGTCAGGTGAGTCTCTTGAAGACAGCAGGTACTGGTTGGTGAACTCTTACCCATTTTGCCATTCTGTATCTTTTTAAGTGGGAGCATTTAGGCCACTTTTGTTCTATGTTAGTATTGAGATATAAGGTACTATCCTATTCATTGTATTATTTGTTGCCTGAATACTTTGGTTTTTTTCATTGTGTTGTTTTATAGGTCCCATGAGATTTATATTTTAAGGAGTTTTTTTTGGTGTATTTCAAGGGTTTGTTTCAAGATTTGGAGCTCCTTTTAGCAGTTCTTGTAGTGCTGGCTTGGTAGTGGCAAATTCTGTCAGCATTCGTTTGTCTGAAAAAGACTGTATCTTTCCTTCATTTATGAAGCTTAGTTTCAATGGATACAAAATTCTTGGCTGATACTTGTTTTGTTTAAGGAGGCTAAAGATAGAACGCCAATCCCTTCTAGTTTGTAGGATTTCTGCTGAGAAATCTACTGTTAATCAGATAGGTTTTCCTTTATAGGTTATCTGATGCTTTTGCCTGATGACTTTTAAGATTCTTTCCTTCATCTTGACTTTAGATAACCTGATGACTTTGTGCCTAGGCAATGATCTTTTTGTGATGAATTTCCCAAGTGTACTTTGAGCTTCTTGTATTTGGATGTCTAGATCTCTAGCAAGGCCAGGTAAGTTTTCCTCAATTCTTCCCTTAAATATGTTTTTTAAGCTTTTAGATTTCTCTTCTTCCTCAGGCACACCAGTTATTCTTAGGTTTGGTTGTTTAATCCCAAACTTCTTGGAGCCTTTGTTCATTATTTTTGAGATTTTTACTTGTCTTTGTCACATTGGGTTACGTTGAAAGCCTTGTGTTCAAACTCTGAAGCTCTTTCTTCTGCTTGTTCGATTCTATTGCTGAGACTTTCCAGTGCATTTTGCTGTTCTCTATGTGTGTCCTTCATTTCCAGAAGTTGTGATTGTTTTTTATTTATGCTATTTTACTGGAGATTTTTCCATTCATGTCCTATATAACCTTTTTGGTATCTTCAAGTTGGACTTCACCTTTCTCTGGTGCTTGCTTGATTAACTTAATAGTTGACCTTCTGAATTCTTCTTCAGAGATTTTGTTTTGGTTTGGATCCATTGCTGGTGAGCTAGTGTAAATTTTTGGGAATATTAAAGAACCTTGTTTTGTCATACTACCGGAATTGTTTTTCTGGTTCCTCTTCATTTGGGTAGACCCTGTCAGAGGGATTTGGGACTCAAGGTCTGCTGTTCAGATTATTTTGTCCCACAGGGCACTCCTTTGATGTGGTGCTCTCCCCTTTCCCCTCGTGATGGGGCTTACTGAGAGCCAAACTGTAGTAATTGTTATTTCTCTTCTGGATCTAGCCACCCAGCAGAGCTATTGGGCTGTGGGCTGGTACTGGGGAGTGTCTGCAAAGAGTCCTGTGATGTGATCTGTCTTCAGGTCTCTCAGCTGTGGATACCAGCACCTGCTCTGGTGAAGGTAGCAGGGAGGTAAAGTGGACTCCGTGAAGATCTTTGGTTGTAGTTTTGTTAAGTGCACTGGATTTGTGTCGGTTGTCCTCCAACCAGGAGGTGGCATTTTCAAGAGTGTATCAGCTGGGATTGTACAGGGAGGAAACAAGTTTGCCCTAGGTTTGCCTTTGGGTAAGTATTCAGTTTTCTCAGGTGGTGAGCAGGGCCACAGAGCTCCCAAGATAGTATGTTTTTTGTCTTTAGCTACCCAGGGCAGGTAGAGAAAGACCATCAGGTAGGGGCAGGGTTAGGCATGTCTGAGCTGAGATTTTTTTGGGGTGGGGCTTGCCGCAGCTGCTTTGGGAAGATGGGGGTGTGGTTCTCAGGCCAATGGAGTTATGTTCCCAGGGTGATTATGGCTGCCTCTGAGGCATCACACAGGTCGTCAGGGAAGTGGGGGAAAGCTGGCAGCCATTGGACTCACCCTGCTCCCAGGCAGCCTGCAGCCTGAAAGGCCAGTCTCATTCCCATTGTGCCCAGCCAATATCACCTAATTTATTTCCAGGCAGCTGGTGAGCAGGGCAGAGAACTTGTCCCAGGCTACCAGCCTCCCAGCTGAGAAAACAAGCAGACTCACAGTTCCTCGGCTGTCCCACAGAGACTACAGCAGCAATCCACCTCCTTCAAAGCGTCTGTGGATTCTCTTGGCTTTCCTGGTATGTTCCTGTGGTAGTTCTTGGAGCAAAAGTTTACAGTGTGGGTCTCCACACGCTGCTGTCCATTTGAGTGGGAGCTGCAAGTTAGTCCTGTTTCCGATCTGCCATTTTCCCCGGAAGTCTAACAAGCTTTTTGATGTGCTGCTAGATTCAGTTTAGCAGTATTTTATTGAGGATTTTTGCATCAATGTTCATCAAAGATATTGTCCTGAAATTTTCTTTTTTTGTTGTATCTCTGTCAGATTTTGGTGTCAGAATGATGTTGGCCTCATAGAATGAGTTAGGGAGGGGTCCCTCCTTTTTAATTGTTCAGAATAGTTTAGGTAGAAATGGTACCAGCTCTTACCTCTGGTAGAATTCAGCAGTGAATCCATCTGGTCCTGGGCTTTTTTTTTTTTGGTTGATAGGCTATTTATTACTGCCTCAATTTCAGAACCCGTTATTGGTATATTCAGGCATTCAATTTCTTCCTGGTTCAGTCTTGGGGGGGTGGTGTATGTGTCCAGGAATTTATCAATTTCTTCTAGATTTTCTAGTTTATGTGCATAGAGGTGTTGAGAGTATTCTCTGATGGTTGTTTGTATTTCTGTGGGGTCAGTGGTAATAGTGGTAATATTCCCCTTATCATTTCTGGTTTTTTTTTTTATTCTTCTCTCTTTTCTTCTTTATTAGTCTAGCTAGTAATCTATCTATTTTATCAATTTTTTCAAAAATCCAGCTCCTGGATTTATTGATTTTTTTAAAAGGGTTTTTCATGTCTCTATCTCCTTCAGTTCAGCTTCAATCTTGGTTATTTCTTGTCTTCTGCTAGCTTTGGGGTTTGTTTGCTCTTGATTCTCTAGTTCTTTTATTTGAGATGTTAAGTTGTTAACTTGAGATCTTTCTAGCTTTTTGATGTGGGCATTTAGTGCTATACATTTTGCTCTTAACGCTGCTTTAGCTGCATCTAAGAGATTCTGGTACATTGTATCTTGGTTCTTATTAGTTTCAAAGAGCTTCTTAATTTCTGACTTAATTTTGTTACTCACCCAAGAGTCATTCAGGAGCAGGTTGTTCAATTTCCATGTAGTTGTGTGGTTGTCAGTGAATTTCTTAATCCTGAGTTCCAATTTAATTGTGCTGTGGTCTGAGAGACTGTTATGATTTCAGTCCCTTTGCACTTGCTGAAGAGTGTTACTTCCGATTATGTGATCAATTTTACAGTAAGTGCCATGTGGTGTTGAGAAGAGTGTATATTTTGTTGTTTTGGGGTGGAGAGTGCTGTAGATATCAAGTCAGGTCCACTTGATTGAGAGCTGAGCTCAGGTCCTGAATATCTTTGTTAATTTTCTGTCTCAATGATGTTTCTAATATTGTCAGTAGAGTGTTAAAGTCTCCCACTATTATTGTGTGGGAGTGTAAGTCTTTTTGTAGGTCTCTAAGAACTTGTTTTATGAATCTGGGAGCTCCTGTAATGGATGCATATATATTTATGATAGTCAGATCTTTTGGTTGAATTGAACCCATTACTATTACGTAATGCCTTTCTTTGTCTTTTTTTTTTTTTTAATCTTTTTTGGTTTAAAGTCTGTTTTGCGAGAAACTAGGATTTCAACCCCTGCTTTTTTCTGTTTTCCATTTGCTTGGTAAATTTTTCTCCATCCCTTTATTTTGAGCCCATGTGTGTCTTTGCACATCAGCTGGGTCTCTTGAAGACAGTATACCTATGGGTCTTGGCTCTTTAGCCGGCTTGCCATTCTGTGTCTTTTAATTGGGGGCATTTAGCCCATTTACATTTAAGGTTATTATTGTTATGTGTGAATTTGATCTTGTCATCATGATGCTAGCTGGTTATTTTGTAGAGTTGTTTATGTGGTTGCTTCATAGTGTCACTGGTCTGTGTACTTCAGTGTGTTTTTTGTAGTGGCTGGTAATGATTTTTCCTTTCCATATTTAGTGCTTCCTTCAGGAGCTCTTGCAAGGGAGGCCTGGTGGTAATGAATTCAATCAGCATTTGCTTGTCTGAAAAGGACCTTATTTCTCCTTCACTTATAAAGCTTAGTTTGGCTGGATATGAAATTCTGGGTTGGAAATTCTTTTCTTTAAGAATGTTAAATATTGGCCCCCAATCTCTTCTGGCTTATAGGGTTTCTGCTGAGCAGTCCGCGGTTAGTCTGATGTGCTTCCCTTTGTAGGTGACCTGGGCTTTATCTCTGACTGCTCTTAACATCTTTTTTTTTTCCATTTCAACCTTGGAGAATCTGATGATTATGTATCTGGGGGTTGGTCTTTTCATGGAGTATCTTTCTGAGGTTCTCTGCATTTCCTGAATTTGAATGTTGGCCTTTCTAGGTTGGGGAAGTTCTTCTGGATGATATCCTGAAGTATGTTTTCCAACTTGGTTCTATTCTCCCTGTTTCTTTCAGGTACCCCAATCAGTCATAGCTTTGGTCTCTGCATAATCCCATATTTCTCAGAGGTTTTATTCATTTCTTTTTATTTTTTATCTGTTCTTGTCTGCCTGTCTTAGAAAGATAATCTTCAAGCTCTGAGATTCTTTCCTTCACTTGGTCTATTCTGCTATTGGTACTTGTGATTACATTGTGAAGCTGTTGTGTTGTATTTTTCAGCTCCATCAGGTCAGTTATGTTCCTGTCTAAACTGGGTATTGTTGCTATCAGCTCCTGTATTGTTTTATCATGCTTCTTAGTTTCTTTGCATTGGTTTATAACATGCGCGTTTAGCTCAGTGAAGTTTGTTATTACCCACCTTCTGGAGCCTACTTCTGTCAGTTCAGCCATCTCAGCCTCAGCTCAGTTCTGTGCCCTTGCTGGAGAGGTGTGGCAGTCATTTGAAGGAGGAGAATTACTCTGGCTTTTTGAATTTTTAGCAATTTTGCATTGATTTTTTTCTCATCTTTTTGGGCTTATCTATCTTTGATCTTTGACGTTGCTGACCTTTGGGTTTTTTTTGTTTTTGTTTTGTGGGGCCTTTTTTTGTTGATGATGTTGTTGTTGTTTTCTGTTTGTTTGTTTTTCTTTTAACAGTTAGGCTACTCTTCCATAGGGCTGCTGTGGTTTGCTGGGGGTTTTCTCCAGACCCTAGTTGCTTCTGTTTTTCCTGTGCCTGGAGGTATCACCAGTGAAGGCTGAAAAATAGCAAAGATGGCAGCCTACTCCTTCCTCTGGAAGCCCTGTCCCAGGTGGGTACTGACCTGTTGCTGGCCCAAACCTGCCTGTAGAAGGTGGCTGGAGACCCCTGTTGGGAGGTCCCACCCAGTCAGGAGAAATGAGATTTGGGACCCACTTAAAGAATCAGTCTGGCTGCTTTTTGATAGAGCAGGTAGGCTTCCTCTTCCAGACCATCTGTATTCTCCAAAGCTGGCAGGCTGGAGCGGCTGAGTCTCCTGAACCACAGAGAGGGTGGCTCCATCTCCAGGAGCTCTGTCCAAGGGAAAGATCAGAGCTCTGTCCATAGAACCCTTGTTGGAGAGGCTGAAGCCCCCACAGGTAGGTCCTGCTCAGTGAGGAGGAATGGATTGGGGTTTTGCTTTAAGACACAGTCTGGCCACGATCTGCTAAGGCAGCTGTGCTGATTGTGGGGGATCCTTCCTCGTCTGGACCATTTGTATTCTCCAAAGCCAGCAGTCTGGAATTGCTGAGTCTACCAAACTGCAGAGATGGTGGCTGCCCCTCCCCCTGGGAACTTGGTCCTTTCTCAGGAAGACTCCAGCCTATTGCCATTGGCTGGCTGGAATTCCAAACCAGTGTGTCTTAACTTGTGAGGTGCTATGGAAGCAGGGCCCGTAGAACGATGCTACTTGGCTCCCTTGAATTAGCCCCCTTCCTAGGAATTTGCACAGACAAATTTACCACCTTGCTGGGGTTCCTGGGGCCAGAGTATGTAAAACTTCTGGGTCTCTGTGTGTGCCTGAGCAGCTGCTTTGCAGACTCCACACAGCTCTGTGTATCGGACACAAGGCCCTCGTGGTATGGGCTCACAAGGGGATTTCCTGTTCCGTGGGTTGCAAGGATCTGTGGGATAAGTGTGGTTTCCTGGGCAGGGTCACCCAATCACTTACTACTTCCCTTAGCTGGAGGTGGGGGTTCCTCTGGCTCTGTGCCACTCCTGGGTGGGCTGTTGCCCCACCCTACTTTTCTTCATTTTCTGTGGGTTGAGTTGTTTGCCTAGTCAGTCCCAATGTGAGACCCTGGATATTTTAGTTGAAGGTGCTGAATTCACTCACTTCTTTCATTCCCCTCCGTGAGTGCTGTGAACCACAGCTGCTTCTAATCAGCTATCTTGGCCCCTCTGGTTTTCTAATATTTCCCATGGTCTTGGGGAATTGAAATCACATATACATGAAGCAATTCATAGTAAGTATTTCTCCCTTTGCTGCCTGAACCATGTATGAAGGAGGTAAGTGGGTTTGAATCTGTTTTTGAGCTCAGGAAAAATTTAGCATTGTCTAAAGATAGGAAACACAGAATTCCTGATACTGCCTTGAAAGCAGGATACTATGTAAATCCACACAGAAGTTGATGGGAATTGAGGATGGAATCAGAGAGAAATTGGCAATGTTTTATATAAATTAGCACATTTCTGTAACCAGTTGGACCACTAGGGGACAACTTTAAAATCTGGGAAGAGAAAACATGCTTTCAGAAGACAGTTTCGTGTTGGTGCAAAGAGACCCTGAGGTTAGCCCTGCCTGAAATCACTGCACTAAAATCTATGGGGCCTGAGCCAGGGCAGGCACCACACATTGCATATTTCTAGGTGAGTCTACTTCTGAAACTGTGCCAACCAGAGAGGGGTCATTGCTTCTTTCATTCTGTGGCCCCAGGAGATTCCTTGAGAGGTCACCACCAACCATGTGGCCCTGGGAAGGGCACACCTAAGGATGCATTTTGCACATCGACCTGGGGACGTCCCTGGTGTAGGCACCTTCACGCTGGCCCGGTTTTCACAGGGACCAACCACTCCTGTTAGAGTGGTGGAGATCTGTCTTAGCACAGTTCTATGGGTCCCAGGAAAGGCTGATGTTTGTGGTTAAACAGAAGCGGGGGCCACAGAGCATTGAGTTATTGTCAGTATTGTCTGATTGTCCTCATGGTCGAGGAGAGAATGGCCCAGGTAGGGCTTCTGGAACATGAATCCATTCCTGCCTGTGGCTTCCAGCTAAGCAGGGCAGAGGACCCGCTGGTGTGCCAGTGGTCCAAGTTCTGTGTATCCCCTTTCAGACTTTGCTGTGGGCACTATGCTCGCAGCCCAGCTGTTTGTCAAGGATGATGCAGCACTATGGTGACAGCTCACTCAGGACCCCACTCAAACAAGCCTGGATGAGCTGGGGCTGGAGCACCCACCAGCCTGGCAATGCCTCCACATGGGGCTGGCAGTGAGCACAACAGTCCACAGTTGCAGCAGGCACCAGTTACAGAAACTGAGGCTACTCAAATAATGTCAAGAGGAAGCCCAACTCCAACCAAATAGTTCTCCCCCTGGAATGTTTCCACATCAATATGAATTAAACAACTAATTTCCAGCTTATAGAGAAGCTGCAAGAATGGTACAAATGGGGTCTGGTTTTGCCTGTACCCACCTGAGCCGAGCTCTGTCATGCTGTCTCCCTGGGCTTCAACTGTGTCCACTCTCGACAAGGACAGCCTGCACAGTCAAACTGGGACATTTACAGAGACTCAGCACATGCATGTAACTCTACGTGGTACACGTTCTAGACCTATCTCTCTATGTACATATTAAAAACCAAGCGTTCATGCCGCACCTCTAATTCCCTCCAACACCACAGGGCCACTCCTGTTTTCCCCGTGTTTGTGTGGGTAACTCCCTTTTTGGGTGGGGAGGAGCCTGGCTCCTGTTTTCCTCTAGAACCACTTTTACTTGAAAGTACTTGGGGCATCCTTCCCTCCCAGAACTGCGTTCCTCAGTTCCTCTCTATGAAACCAGTCTCCACCGCCCACTGAGCTACTGCTGACCCACTTTGAATATGGATTCTTTATCAACATTTTTTTTAGAACTGTTATTTTTTCTCCAAGGAGAATTGGCACCATATAGCCTACTGTTGCTACATTGCTTTATCCCATTTTCTACCCGTCATCAGGCACTACTTCTGGCGGAGGCTCTAAGGGGTCAACTCCCTGAGGTATTTGCAGATCTGTGGCTGAGACAGCAGAAGCCACTGGGGTATTGGAATCATCCCGCACAAGGCGCCCTTTATGGATAATGAACTTCTGCTGGTGCTTTAGGCATTCATTTAAGTGAATTTCTCATCTTCAACATTTCTGTTTATTTATTCAGTAAAGATTTATTGAGGATATGAACCAGTCACATAGATCAGATAATATGAAAAAATGTCTTTTTGCCAAACTCTAAGTCCCTAAGGATAGACAGGGCCTGTGAATTGTTAGTTACTGTATTCCCAGCATCCATTTGGGAATAAAACAGCAACCACGATCTCATCAGTACCTTCAGGAAGCTGATAATCTATTGGCAGATATGGAAAGACAAACACTCCCAGTGTGATGTGAAAGAGGTGCTGCTGGCCTCCTCCCCACATCCAGTGTCAGCTGTGCTTTGAGCTGTTGTTTGGAACGTTTGGCAAAATATGTGATTGGCTGATGAAATCTTCAAATACCAGAATCTTTGCTGAAGGTTCAGGCCAATTCTGGGAAAGCAGCGAGAGCCCCATCTAACGTTGCACTTCCGGACTTGTAGCTATAAACATGATGGTGAGCACTGTGCACGATGCTTCAGTGTGGCACAGAAGTCACCACAAGAGGAAGATTCAGCCTTCAATGCTGGAAGGCCAGTGGCTTAGCTTCCTGTGGCCACTGTTAACAAATATTCACAAGCCCTTAACCCTGGGGTGTTAGGATTTCAAACTGAATTTTGGAGGACATCAGCATTCAGCCTATCACATTTCTAAACAGTATAGATTAGAAAAGCACCATTACAGAATTAGTTTTGGACATTTCTGACTTCCTGGGAATAAATATTCTCAGTTTGTTGGTCAATTTGTGAATATTTCTGCTCTGGAGATACACTGTTTTTTTTTTTTTTTTTTTTTTTTTTTGTTTTTTTTTTTTGAGACAGAGTCTCGCTCTGTCACTGTTCTTGAAACATAATACAGGTTTGATGCCCATGCTGACCTGATACCTTTAGATGAGTTATCTAACACATTCACCCTGAGGGTTCAGGAAAAGTGGCTGCAGGTGGCAACCCCTGGTCTCTTATCTGTACCCTCTGTGCTGTGACATTCTGGGCTTTTCTAGGTTTGTGATCTGCCCTCTGCTCAGTTCTGTACTTCATGTCTATTGATTGAGGCCCTTGCTTGGGGTCACTTCCCCAGCATTGACAATGACACCCTTCCCAGATGGGATTCCTGGAGTTGCCTCCCCCTGGGCTCAGACAGAATGAGCCCCTCTGCTTCAGCATCCCGTCCCCAAAGCTCTCCCACTCTCCTTGCCCAGGAACACTCAGGAGTTAAAAGACTATGTTCGAGAGAGTTAGTTATTCAAATGAGCACAAGTAAAGATAATTTTGGGGCCCAAACACTGGCAAAAATGCCTGAACTATATTCTTGGGGGTGCCTGGCGTTCATATTCCTTTTAATTGAAGCCCCTACTGAGAAATCTGGAGGAGAATATTACATGGCTCAGGGGCCCTCAACTGCAAACAGTCTATAATACATCAGGAGGATGTTTTATTGGAATAAAAGGGGCAAATCTTCAAACATTCCATGTTTAATTTATAGATTTATAGGTTGGTTGAATCACCCAAGTTCAATAATGTCCCATAATTTCTCATCACCCCCAGAGAGTATTCTCTTGGATGAAGATGATTTTCTTCCTAGGAGTGCACACTCAGCTCATCCTCTCCTCCTTGTGGTCTGTTCTCTGCTTCCTGCTAATGCGTAGGTTTCCGCCCTTTCTCTAGTTGTGCACAGAGCTGATTGGTTCTTCACGCTGGAGTTATCATTCTGATATTTAAGCTGCTCACTGCTCTAGGGAAGGTTGTCCTGATTTTCCACTAAGAAGAGCAGGAGGAAGAGTTGGCTAACAGGCCACTCAGCAGAGAAGGTAGAGGCAGGTCCCCTGGGAGCAGCAGCAAGCAATGCACACAGGAGGGAGGGTGGGTGGGTCTGCAGCACGAAGCTGCAAGATTGGGCTCTTGATTGCATTTACTTTTGTCACAGACATTTTAGGAGGTTGTTTCCTAGGTGACTTATTACATGGTATTCTACAAAGTGACCACTTCGAAAACAGCCTGCTTGGTTTTGAGGGTGGAGGTCATATTGAAGTGCTTACGGGGGGCTGTGAATCATACTGCTTATTATGAAGTGTGTACTTCAGACGGGTGCCCCTGCCCCCCACAACCCAGGATGGCACCTTCACTATGGGAAAAGATGTTGGGTTAAATAGCAGTTTTAAACAAACAGACCCAGAGATAATGGTGCACCCAAGGAGACAGGCTTTATTTTATTTTATTTTTTATTTCTTTTTTTTTTATTAATTTTTTTTTGGCACACAAAAACAATAAACATTTTCTAAAAATACATACAAACAAAAAGATGCGTATTAAACATATTAGGAAGGTTGCACATGGGAAGTCAGGGAATAGAAATGGGGGGTGGGAGTTAAAATAAATGAGAGAGGGACTTTATATGGATCTGTGATAATAACTCAATCCTCTATTTGACAAAGAAGAAGGAGAAGGAAGAGGAAGAAAAAGAAAGTGGGATAAAGGATCAGAAAGGGAGGAAAATAGAAAAAATTAGAGTATGACTCCAGGGTAGACCTGTTTTGTTGTCACTGAGTTGGTTGGTTGGTTTGTCTGTTGTATTTTTCATATGTTTCGCCATGTTGGCCAGACTGGTTTCGAACTCCTAGCCTGAAGTGATCAACCCGCCTCGGCCCCCCAGAGTGCCGGGACCACAGGCGTGAGCCACCACGTCCAGCCCCCACATTGCTTCTGGCCTCCGAGGTAGACCTCCCAGACGGGGCGGTCGGGCAGAGGCGCTCCTCACTTCTTCCCAGATGGGGCGGCCGGGCAGAGGTGCTTCTCACTTCTTCCCAGATGGGGCGGCCGGGCAGAGGTGCTCCTCATTCTTCCCAGACGGGGCGGCCGGGCAGAGGCGCTCCTAACTTCTTCCCAGACAGGCGACCGGGCAGACGCGCTGCTCATTTCTTCCCGACGGGGCGGCCGGGCAGAGACGCGCCTCACTTCTTCCCAGACGGGGCGGCCGGCAGACGCGCTGCTCATTCTTCCCGGACGGGGGCCGGCAGAGACGCTCCTAACTTCTTCCCAGACAGGGCGACCGGGCAGACGCGCTGCTCATTTCTTCCCGGACGGGGCGCCGGGCAGAGACGCGCCTCACTTCTTCCCAGACGGGGCGGCCGGGCAGAGGCGCTCCTAACTTCTTCCCAGACGGGGCGGCCGGGCAGAGGCGCTCCTCACTCCCACACGATGGGGGCTGGGCAGAGGCGCTCCTCACTTCCCAGACGATGGGTGGCCGGGCAGAGGGCTCCTCACTTCCCAGATGATGGGTGGCCGGGCAGAGGGCTCCTCACTTCCCAGACGATGGGTGGCTGGGCAGATGCGCTCCTCACTTCCCAGACGATGGGTGGCCGGGCAGAGGGGCTCCTCACTTCCCAGACGATGGGTGGCGGGCAGAGGCGCTCCTCACTTCCCAGACGATGGGTGGCCGGGCAGAGGGCTCCTCACTTCCCAGACGATGGGTGGCTGGGCAGAGGCGCTCCTCACTTCCCAGACGGGGGGGGGGGGGGCGGGGGGGCCGGGCAGGGGGCTCCTCACTTCCCAGACGATGGGTGGCCGGGCAGAGGGGCTCCTCACTTCCCAGACGGTGGGGGGGGGGGGTCCTCCCGGGGGGGGGGGGGGGGGGGCCAGGAGGCGCTCCTCACTTCCCAGGATGGGGGCCGGGCAGAGGCGCTCCTCACTTCCCAGGATGGGTGGCGGGCAGGGGCTCCTCACTTCCCAGACATGGGTGGCCGGGCAGAGGGCTCCTCACTTCCCAGATGATGGGTGGCCGGGCAGAGGGGCTCCTCACTTCCCACACGATGGGTGGCGGGCAGAGGCGCTCCTCACTTCCCAGACGATGGGTGGCCGGGCAGAGGGCTCCTCACTTCCCAGACGATGGGGCCGGGCAGAGGGCTCCTCACTTCCCAGACGATGGGTGGCCGGCAGAGGCGCTCCTCACTTCCCAGACGATGGGGGCGGGGCCCCGAGGGGGGGCAGAGGCGCTCCTCACTTCCCAGGACGAGGGCGGCCGGGCAGAGGCGCTCCTCACTTCCCAGATGATGGGCGGCCGGGCAGAGGCGCTCCTCACTTCCCAGATGGGGCGGCCGGGCAGAGGCGCTCCTCACTTCCCAGATGATGGGTGGCCGGGCAGAGGCGCTCCTCACTTCCCAGACGATGGGTGGCCGGGCAGAGGCGCTCCTCACTTCCCAGACGATGGGTGGCCGGGCAGAGGGGCTCCTCACTTCCCACACGATGGGTGGCGGGCAGAGGCGCTCCTCACTTCCCAGACGATGGGTGGCCGGGCAGAGGGGCTCCTCACTTCCCAGACGATGGGTGGCCGGGCAGAGGGGCTCCTCACTTCCCAGACGATGGGTGGCCGGGCAGAGGGGCTCCTCACTTCCCAGACGATGGGTGGCCGGGCAGAGGGGCTCCTCACTTCCCAGACGATGGGTGGCCGGGCAGAGGCGCTCCTCACTTCTTCCCGGACGGGGCGCCCAGGCAGAGGCGATCCTCACTTCTTCCCGGACGGGGCGCCCAGGCAGAGGCGCTCCTCACTTCCCAGATGATGGGCGGCCGGGCAGAGGCGCTCCTCACTTCCCAGATGGGGCGGCCGGGCAGAGGCGCTCCTCACTTCCCAGATGATGGGTGGCCGGGCAGAGGCGCTCCTCACTTCCCAGACGATGGGTGGCCGGGCAGAGGGGCTCCTCACTTCCCAGATGATGGGTGGCCGGGCAGAGGCGCTCCTCACTTCCCAGACGATGGGTGGTCGGGCCGAGGCGCTCCTCACTTCCCAGATGGGGCGGCCGGGCAGAGGCGCTCCTCACTTCCCAGACGATGGGTGGCCGGGCAGAGGCGAGGAGACAGGCTTTAACTGGCAATCTTTGGTTGCTGAAAAACCAACTTTGGCCTAACCTAGCCCTAAAACTCAAGCAAATGACAATAGCAAACCCACATAGTCTGTGACGTAGCATGCCCCTGAAGGACCTGCCGTCCACCTTACCCATCTGGCATATGTCATAATGCGGCGAGAGCAGAATAATAGAACAGAAAAACAAGAGTGGATTAAAGTAAAAGATTTGTTTCTGTGGTAATCGAGAGGCTTCTAAAACGTGTCCACTGCCCGGTAGTGGCTGCAATTCCAGCGGGAATCCATCATGGATGGTGTATGAGGCATCTTGGGCCTCAGGCTTATAGAGGTTTGTTGAATGAATATTACATGAAAAGAGATAGCGCATCACTGAACTGTAGGCCTGATTTTTCTGAGAAATGTCTAAAATGTATTCCCAAAGAACTGCCATATAAAAACAGGGGGCTTATAGCATTACAACAAAAGAAACAAAATATAAATAAAATGGGTCTATCATCATTCATGACCTTCACTACTGGCTTCTGGCTTCTCAAGGTTGATTTTCCTGCTGAGACAAGCTACTATACAGTTAATGGGCTAAGACACAGTTTCAGATGCCCATTCTGACTCAATTCTCATTATCTAGTGAGAGAAATCTGTCGTGTAAGTGGCATGGTGCTGCTTACTCTTGACCTAGAAGGGAGGTAAACTTAAATTTTTAGTTTATGACATAGAAGAGCTGGGAACACCAGAAAATGAGTTCTTTCAGATATCATATTTCTTAAATATAAGACTATGCTTAAATATAACTGAAAACAACAACTTCTGTAGTATCATTTTCAGAGTACCAAAGTAAAAGCTACTCTTCTTCCCCTTCCTCTTTCTCAGTTAGAATCATTTAATTAAAAAAGAAAGCACTGGCCGGGCGCCATGGCTCACACCTGTAATCCCAGCACTTTGGGAAGCTGAGGCAGGCGGATCATGATGTCAGGAGATAGAGACCATCCTGGCCAACATGGTAAAACCCCGTCTCTACTAAAAATACAAAAAATTAGCCAGGAGTGGTGCTGGGCGCCTGTAGTCCCAGCTACTCGGGAGGCTGAGGCAGGAGAATGGCGTGAACCCAGGAGGCAGAGCTTGCAGTGAGCCGAGATTGCGCCACTGCACTCCAGCCTGGGGGACAGAGCAAGACTCCGTCTCAAAAAAAAAAAAAAAAAAAAAAAAAAAAAAACCAGAAAACAAAAACAAAACGGAAAGCACCAAGCCTTTTCATGGACCAGGCTTACAGCTTGAAGGGCAGCCGGCCGCAGCATGCCTGGCTGATCAGAGCAGTAACTCAGGACCTCATTGTCACATATCATCTTTGCTTCTACTCTCAAAGCCAAGTGTGCAGAGCCCCCAGCCACTTGTGCTGAGGTTAAGACTTTTTTCCTGATTCCTCATGGCTGGGCGTCCCAGAGACCTCCTTCCTCTATCAGAACTTCTCTGTGGGCTGCCTGCACCACGCTCAGAGTCAAAAAGGTGGGTCTGGGCACGGTAGCTCATGCCTGTAATCCCAGAACTTTGGGAGGCCGAGGCGGGTGGATCACCTGAGGTCAGGAGTTCAAGACCAGCCTGGCCAACATGGCAAAACCCAGTCTTTATTAAAAATACAAAAATTTAGCCGGGTGCGGTGGTGCGTAATCCCAGCTACTTGGGAGGCTGAGGCAGGAGAATCGCTTGAAACCGGGAGGTGGAGGTTGCAGTGAGCTGAGATTGCACCACGGCACTCCAGGCTGGGCAATGAGAGCGAAACTCTGTCTCAAAAACAAACAAAACAAAACAAAAACAACAACAAAAAAACAGGTGGAAGTTTGGTTAATCTTTAAATAGAGTTTTGAGTTCTTTGATCATATCCATTACTGTTGAAGTTCAGGATACAGTGCCATTATTTCAGTGAGGTTTTCAGCATAGTAGCTTCAAATAGTTCACATTCGGCAGAGATAAACCTGTATGGAACTCACTCACTCTTTCAGGGAAGAAGAAAGGTAAATGGAATTCTGGAGGACCAGAAGGCAGGGCGATTCTGTCCTGCTAATGAGACCAACCTGAAAAGGGCAGGAGCAGAGCCCCTGTACCAACCTCCAGAACCACCCTGGAGATGCCTGGGACAGGCAGACTCACCCCTTGCTGGTACTAAAGAGAGAACAGCCTCGGAATTAAATTAGCAAAGAACAAAAATAAATCAACCCAAGTTACCTAGAGATGTTGTGCAAAAGCAGAGGGAGGGACATGGAAGTGCATTTTTTGTTTTTGCATTGCCCGTTGGTACTTCATAGAGGGTACAGTGAAGACCTCCAGGTTGGGAGACGATTCTTGCCTTGAGGGCGAGTCCACTGGGTGGGGCCTGCACAGAGCCCTGGCCCAGTGGTGAGCTCAATGGTGTGAGCTTTAGTGCGGTGCAAATGCAGGCCACTCTCTGAGTGATGGCCCTGTGGACACGTGATTAGGGAGAGATGTCTCATTTCACTTTCCTAGTAAGGTCTCTAAATCCGGTCAAGGTAAACCAGTGTTGTAGATTCAGTTGAAAAGATTTTGTTCAAGGAAAAGAATCTGGCCCTGTTTAGAGAGAGACATTCCATGGAATCGATTTACTATGCTATAATTCCACAGGAGAGCACTTCCATGGCGTAGTGGGGAAAAAGAAGGGAAGCTAGCTCATTAATGATGTTTTGCATTGATTTTATGTTTAAGTGATCATATTTTTGTGTATATTGGGTTAAATACAAACGATATAATTAAAATTAATTTTGACTCTTTTTACTTTCTAAGATGTGGCTGTTAGAAAATTAAAAACTGTGTGGCTCACACAGTATTTCTACCGGACAGCCATGCTCTAGAGACATTTGCTCGCTGGAATCTCATTCCGCGGTTGAGGGTGGAGCTGTCTGGGAGGGTTTTTTCCTCCTTTCTTTTTTTTTTTTTTTTTTTTGAGACGGAGTCTCGCTCTGTTGCCCAGGCTGGAGTGCAGTGGTGCGATCTCGGCTCACTGCAAGCTCCGCCTCCCGGGTTCATGCCATTCTCCTGCTTCAGCCTCTCTGAGTAGCTGGGACTACAGGCGCCCGCCACCACGCCCGGCTAATTTTTTGTATTTTTTTTTTTTTTTTAGTAGAGACGGGGTTTCACCGTGGTCTCGATCTCCTGACCTCGTGATCCGCCTGCCTCAGCCTCTCAAAGTGCTGGGATTACAAGCGTGAGCCACCGCGCCCGGCCCTCCTTTCTTCCGTCTCTCTGTCTTGCCTCCTTCTCCCCTCCCTCCCTTCCTTCTTTCCCTCCCTTCTGCTTCCCTTCCTCCCTTACTCTTTCTTCTCCTCTTTCTCCCCTTCTGTCTTCTTTCCTGGCCTGGTATCCTGGGATAACTTGTTCATACCCACCCTAGTGCTTCCTCTCCAATTTATAGTTGAATTGGAGAATTATTGGTGAAGGAGTCACTCAAAGATTAACTTGCAATTTTTTGCAAACTGTTGAAGCTTAGTAGAGAGGCTTGGCTCTGGGTACTCGGAAGACAAAATCTCTTCCATAGTGAAGGGAATCCCCACCCGCCCCTCTCACCAGTTTTCTTACACAGTCTCATGTCTTTCGTATTAGTCCATTTTCATGCTGCTGATAGACATAACCAAGACCGGGAAGAAAAAAAGGTTTAATTGGACTTACAGTTCCACATGGCTGGGGAGGCCTCAGAATCATGGCAGGAGGTGAAAGGCACTTCTTACATGGCGGCAGCAAGAGAAAATGAGGAAGCAAAAGCAGAAATCCCTGATAAATCCATCAGATCTCATGAAATTTACTATCACAAGAATAGCACGGGAAAGACCAGCTGCCGTGATTCAATTACCTCCCCCTGAGTCCCTCCCACAACACATGGGAATTCTGGGAGATACAATTCAAATTGAGATGTGGGTGGGGACACAGCCAAACCATATTATTCTGCCCCTGGCCCCTCCAAGTCTCATGTCCTCACATTTCAAAACCAATTATGCCTTCCCAACAGTCCCCCAAAGTCTTAACTCATTTCAGCATTAACCCAAAAGTCCACAGTACAAAGTCTCATTTGAGACAAGGCAAGTCCCTTCCACCTATGAGCCTGTAAAATCAAAAGCAAGCTAGTTACTTCCTAGATATAATGGGGATTCAGGTATTGGGTAAATACAGCCATTCCAAATGGGAGAAATTGGTCAAAACAAAGGGGTTACAGGGTCCTTGCAAGTCCAAAATCCAGTGGGGCAGTCAAATTTTAAAGCTCCAAAATGATCTTTGACTCCAGGTCTCACATCCAGGTCATGCTGATGCAAGGTGGGTGACCATGGTCTTGGGCGGCTCCACCCCTGTGGCTTTGCAGGATACAGCCTCCCTTCTGGCTGCTTTCATGGGCTGGAGCTGAGTGTCTGTGGCTTTTCCAGGTACACAGTCCAAGCTGTCTGTGGATCTACTATTCTGGGTTCTGGAGGATGGCAGCCCTCTCTCACAGCTCCACTAGGCAGTGCCCCAGTAGGGACTCTTGTGTTGGGACTCCAACCCCACATTTCCTTTCTGCACCGCCCTAGCAGAGGTTCTCCATGAGGGCTCCATCCCTACAGCAAACTTCTGCCTGCACATCCAGGCATTTCTATACATCTTCTGAAATCTAGGCAGAGGTTCTCAAACCTCAATTCTAAATTTCTGTGGACCTACCGGCTCAACACCATGTGGAAGCTGCCAAGGCTTGGGGCTTTTACCCTCTGAAGCCACAGCCCGAGCTGTACGTTGGCTTCCTTTCAGCCATGGCTGGAGTGGCTGGGACACAGGGCATCAAGTCCCTAGGCTGCACACAGCATTGGAGACCCTGGACCTAGCCCACGAAACCATTTTTTCCTCCTGAGCTTCTGGGCCTGTGATGGGAGGGGATGCTGTGAAGGTCTCTGACATGGCCTGGAGACATTTTCCCATTGTCTTGGAAGTTAACATTAGGATCCTTGCTACTTATGTAAATTTCTGCAGTGGCTTGAATTTCTCCCCAGAAAATAGGTTTTTCTTTTCTATTGCATAGTTAGGCTACAAATTTTCCAAACTTTTATGCTCTGCTTCCCTTATAAAACTGAATGCCTTTAACAGTACCCAAGTCACCTCTTGAATGCTTTGCTGCTTAGAAATTTCTTCTGCCAGATACTCTAAATCACCTTTCTCAAGTTCAAAGTTTCACAAATCTCTAGGGCAGGGGCAAAATGCCACCCCTCTTTGATGAAACATAGCAAGAGTAGCCTTTACTCCAGTTCCCAGCAAGTTCTTCATCTCCATCTGAGACCACCTCAGCCTGAACCTTATTGTCCATATTGCTATCAGCATTTTGGGCAAAACCATTCAACAAGTCTCTAGGAAGTTCCAGACTTTCCCACATTTTCCTGTCTTCTTCTGAGCCCTCCAAACTGTTTCAACCTCTACCTGGTACCCAGTTCCAATGTCTCTTCCACATTTTTGGGTATCTTTTCAGCAGTGCCCCACTCTACTGGTACCAATTTACTGTGTTAGTCCATTTTCACACTGCTGATATAGACATACCTGAGACTGGGCAATTTACAAAAAAAAAAGAAGTTTAATTAGATTTACAGTCCCACATGGCTAGGGTGGCCTCAGAATCATGGCAGGAGGTGAAAGGCACTTCTTACATGGCAGCGGCAAGAGAAAAATAAAGAAGAAGCAAAAGTGGAAACCCCTGATAACCTAACAGATCTTGTGAAACTTATTCACTATCACTGGAATAGCACAGGAAAGACTGGCCCCCATGATTCAATTACCTCCCTCTGGGTCCCTCCCACAACACTTGGGAATTCTGGGAGATGCAATTCAAGTTGAGATTTGGGTGGGGACACAGTCAAACTGTATCATCTTTCATAAGCCAGAAAAGACTTCTTTCCTCTAAACTCTGAACAGAGTTTATAAAGGCTATGACTTAGTCATTCATCGAGCTTAAGCTATTAAGTGCTGCTCTGTGCCAGGCCCCATGATGGGGCAGTTTGGGAAGGTGACAGTGGTGACAGCTCCACCTTAGAGAACTCACTGTTGAGAAAGGATGGCCAGCTTGCTCCTGAGCGTACTGCGAGGTGAAAGGTCCCAGTGGCTCCGGGACTTCAGTGGCAGGAGTTCTGCCTCAGAGGCCAAGAAATGCTTCTTGGAAGAGGTGACACATGGGAACACCATGACCATTCTCAAGTATTTTCCTTATTATAACTGGAGTGTAAAGAGGAGGGCAGCTCTCAGACAGGGCCCTGTCCTACCCTCCATGCCGCTTTACTGAGCAGGTTCCCTTCCATCCAACCTTCCTCTCCAGGCACAGAGGCAGCCACTGGAGCTGATTTTCTCAGTAAGTCATAAGAGGTAGAAAAAATCGCGAAGCAAAGACAAGGTGCATGGTGACACGTGCACACAGAGCTGATGTGCATCAGAGGCGGAGTTCCAGGGACCAGCCAGGCGTGGTGGGGCCTGGAAGGTGAAGACTAGACTGGGAGAGATGGAGAAGACCCTCCCTCCCACCAGGTGTGAGGGCATGGCTGCCCCTGTGGCAGGGGCAGGGGACATTAATGGCCAGGGGACAAAGCCACAAGCAGGGGCAGAGGGGACAGGCCAGGCCAGAGGGAAGAATCAGCAACTGAGAAGGGTGGGGCTAAGTGGACAGAATTTAGTCTCTGCCATCATTTATACATTTCAAAATTTCCCAACAAGGAAGTCCCGGAGAGGGGCTGAGGAAAGACTCACAAGGGCTTGGTGGCAGCGGTGTGAGCTGGTGGGAGAGGTTGTCATCAGCCCTGCGAGCTGGACCCTTCCTCATGCTCACCTGGACCTGTTGCTTCCAGGGGCTGTCTGCTCTCTGCTCAAACCCCCATCAAAGTCACCTGACCCACATGGGACTTCCTTGCCTCATAAACATTAGAGGATTTAGAAACCTCAAGGTAAAAATAAGAGTCTTAGTTATGGGTTTGAGTTTCCTGTACCAAATATTAAGAGTTTGGCTTGGAATTTAAGGTCAAAGAAAATAAAATGCTGGTGGAAAGAATTGCGTTCGTAAATGGGAAAGCGAGTGCCCCATCTTCTATTGGCTGGCTTTCATTATGGTGTGTAACAGTCTCTGAAGTTATTAACTTTTCAATTAGGGTCTTGATGTTCTGCAATCCAAAACTCTCTGTTAGAACAGAATTGTGGCTCTAGGACTTGCAATTGATACAGACAATGGTAAACTCCATATAGGCAAAGAGAATGTATTTTTCATCCTGATATTTGCAGCCCACTTATCAAAGTGCCTGGCATATATTAAGTGCTAAGTAAATGTTAGTTGAGATGAAACAGTAGTTAAAATTTGAGCATCTCATTATAGCAAAACACATATACATGCCCATTTCTTTTTTTCTTTTTCTTTTTCTTTTCTTTTTCTTTTCTTTTTCTTTTTTTCTTTCTTTGTTTTTTTTTTTTTTTTTTTTTTTGAGACAGAGTCTCGCTCTGTCACCCAGGCTGGAGTGCAATGGTGTGATCTCAGTCCACTGCAACCTCCACCTCCCGGGCTCAAGTGATTCTCCTGCCTCAGCCTCCTAAGTAGCTGGGACTACAGGCATGTGCCACCGTGACTGGCTAATTTTTGTATTTTTAGTAGAGACGGGGTTTCGTCATGTTGGCCAGGTTGGTCTCGAACTCCTGACCTCAGGTGATCTGCCCACCTCAGCATCCCAAAGTGCTGGGATTCCAGGCGTGAGCCACCATTCCTGGCCACACATTTCTTTTGGTCTAAATTTTCAGAGAGTGACAGGAGAGTTATCTTGCTGCTATGGGACACCACTTAAATGGCCACGCAGAATGGAAACCAGCAGCTTTTGATGTGACATTTGATGCAATGGTCTTAGTGACTTTTCTCGCTGGATTAACCTGACCATGATGTCCCTAGCTGAGGGACAGCTGTAAATAAGTCCTGCCTCATCATATTGCAAACCACGGCATGAAATCTTGGGTAGACACCAGTAAGCAAGATTGATCAGGGGGAAACGAACCATGAGATGAAAATGGCAAACTGGAACCTTCTTTTCAAGCCTTCTTTTCACAGCAGAGAGTTGCTCTTTACTGTCAAAACCTAGATCATAAAGCGAGAGTCAAGCCTTAGGAACAGACGCGACCTTTGAGCACACCTCGTTTGGATTCTAGAGAGGCCGTGGTAGTGCTTAGAGGTTCCCATTTCGCGGGTCTCTGAGGGTGTGAAGCCTCACAGGCCCTCCCCTGTCCTTGATGTGGGGGTCTGCACAAGACACGCCCGCCCCTGTGCACAACGTCTGGCCCTCGTTAGCTTCAGCGGTCGGCCTCCTCTCGGCTTCCTGTGGCCTTCTCCTTAGAGTACACAGGCCCAATTATATTTCCCAAAACATAAATGAGTTTCCATTCTTTTCATTCAATGCCTTGGGTGTTTATAAATGGAGCTAGTGCTTCAGAAGGCCAAGACCTCTGTGGCAGACCATGTGACCTTTGCCTTTCCCCTCTCATTCCAGTGTGAGGAGCGCTGTGGGAATGCTGTGCCCACTGAAGCATGGTCATTCTGTAATCCTTAAAGAAAGCTTCATTCCTTCTTTTTTTTTTTTCTTTCTGTTTTCGTTTTTCCTTCCCTTTGAGGCAGGATCGTCTTATAGGAAGGTATGCGTGCTTTCTAAGTAGAATTCTTCTTCTTCTTCTTTTTTTTTTCCTACCATAAGCCGACTTTTCTTCTCTAATTCTTTAACATTGATGTTCCATCTGCCAAAGACATTTCTTAAAAGCATTAAGGTGCATCTGGGTAGTGTTAATTTTTTAAAATGCTCTGCCTTTTAGAATGCCCTTTCCTCCTGGATCGATAGGTCAAGCTTGGCTAGAAGGTTTGGAATATTTATTTCTTTGGGGTCTTTGTGGAGAATACATCACGCTACACAAGCACTTTGCAATTCAGTGTCCTAATTTAATTTCAAAACATGAAGACCATCCCAAGCTTTAGGATGCATCAGGCAGCGGAGGCCAGCACATGATTTTATCAGCGTTTCTCAATTGTAGTGGAAAGAGAAACTTCG
Source organism: Nomascus leucogenys (assembly GCF_006542625.1). Lineage (NCBI taxonomy): Eukaryota > Metazoa > Chordata > Mammalia > Primates > Hylobatidae > Nomascus > Nomascus leucogenys. The sequence continues at coordinate 3,559,897 of NC_044399.1, forward strand.
TCCTAAAAGAAGTATTTTAACAACTTTTTATCAATTACATTGAAATTGTGAGAGGGCCTGCATGTTCATTGCGTGGTAAGTATTGAACTACTCTTTCCTTTGGTCTGATTTTCCCGATATATATTATATTGACAATTCCTAGTTTGTGAACTAGGGGATTTTTTTTTTTTTTCATCCTTTCTTGAAGAGCAGTTTTCCAGCCTGGTCAGATGAATTAATAAGGGTCAGACCTCCATCAAGACTGCATTTGTGTGCACTCAAACGTAAAGACAGTTGGACACAACAGCAAATCCTCATGCCTAGGCATGCCAGAAAAATCAAGGGGCTCAATTTATGACTTCTAAGAAAGATAAATTGGGACTGTGGAGGTTAATCACATACAAATGCAGCATGACATTAAATGCAGCCCTTGTTTTGCTTCCAAGGAAGTGGCACTCACGAGCTTCTAAAGCTGAGCCTCACAACAGCTTTTACGTGTGATTTTGTTCAGATCTCTGCTTCCATCGAGTTACAATGAGGCACCTTCAGTGTCGGTTTGTAGCCTTTTTTGGGATGAGATCACACATTGTCATCAGGATCTTATCTGGAAGCCGAAAGGGCAGGAGCTTCCCGTGAAGTGTGCTGCACAGGAAGGGTGAAGTGACTTAACATTGAAATCAATTCGTGGTTCCGTCAATCCAGCGATTGGAAAGTCGAAAAAAAAATCTGTGTCTGTGAAATGAGCCACTTCTAAACATTCAAGCACTTATTTTTTTTTGTACACCAGTTTGAAAAATTAGTTTAAATGCTTGCTATAGACTTTAATTCCCCGTGTTTGTAATGCTGTGAAAACTAAGTCAGTCTGTGGGCAAAATGGCTGGAAGAGGTTCTGCAGAAAGGCAGTTCACTGTACTTGATCCTGTCCCAGCAGTCTCAACCTTCCGTCGTAATTTAAAACTGTTATTCCACATTAGTGCCTTACAGTCTTATAAGCATAATTACCAAGGCAATTAGTGAAATGGTAAGGGAATGGAAATATCCCCCGGTAGCAATTCTGTTCTATAATTAGCTTATGTAGGTATAATGTGTATATATAGTTTTATATTTATATATTCCTGGGTAGGTTTCCCTCTTGCCTTTGTACTCTAATGATATAATTCTGAGAAGAAAATAGGCTGTTTTTCCCCCATTCCCTAATTCTCATCCTTGTAGGCATTTAGGTGCCTGGATTTTGCATAGAAATGGCCACAGGCCTCTGAATGTAGGTAATACCTGCAATTACAAACCTGGCAGAAAGTCACTGCGCATCATCAGTGCTGGCAACACTTTTCCACTGGTGTCATCTAGCAGTTTCTTTTTCATTCCTATTGTTTTTGAGCTAAACTAAGTATGATTGTTTCCTGGGGCCTTATATAATTATTGTGGATGGGAAGTTCTGGCAGCTTCCTGGAGTTCACAGCAAGGATCTATTTGAAACTATCTGCTTTCTCTTTACTCTTCACATACCTGGGGCCATTCGCTGTGTGCCAGGCACAGTGTGCAGGAGGATGACAAGGCCCAGCTGTGCACTCAAGAGATGCAGCCCTGCCCCCCGGGCTGCTCAGCCAGGAGAAATCTGCTGGCCTGCTTGTTCATGGGTTCTTGATTTCCTGTCTCCCTCCCTCCTGAATGGCTGCTAAAAAAAGCCCTCACCATGTCTGACCTATTAGAAGTCTCTAAATTGCCCAGGCCCCATATTCTTTGCTTCTCAGATTATGATCCTTTTGTATTTACATAATTGCAAAATTTGGAAATAATTTTGAAATTAATCAGGACCTACTGGTGATTGCTTTGGCGTCAAACTTAAAATGAGCACTGAGTAATAGTGAACACTTTGGAGATGGCGTTATGGCACTGTGCTGAAATCGCTGTAGACACATTTTCTCATTTAATTTTCACCACTCATTATTTGGCAATGACCCTCCTGAAATGTTCCACCACAGACCAAGTGGAGCACGTATCACACCCAGCACACAGAAGGCACTCTGAGTTCCCATGTCTGTAGTGGGGGAGGAACTGGGGAGAGTGTATCTGTCATGGCTGCTGTAAGAATCAACTGAGGTTATGTTAGTAAAGTGCTAAGGACAGTGTGCCATACCGTCATCAAATATGATAATGTTTGGCAGGATAATCATTTTAACCCTCCTCACCCCTAATATTTTATTCCTATTTTTCCACTGGTTTGCAGCATGATAGGGTGTCTGGCGGAGGTCATACTCAGCAAGGCGTTCTTAATGCCAAGCGCATCTGTTTGAAGTTCCTGGGCATTTGCCATAAGGAATTAATGCCACTCAAGAGTGAGTCCCCATTCACGGAGCTCAGGGTTGCTGGGTGACTTGGGGTGGAGGTAGCAGGAGTCCCCAAATCTTACGGTGTTGCTATTCAGGGGCCCTTCATCTCTAGGATCCTCCCCATCCACTTCCCCACAGCCATTACTGTGGCTCTGTCCTGAGTACAGGGGTTATTCTTGGACTGGGAGTCCAAGCGCAGTGGCCCAGGGCTTCAGCTCCAGCTTCACCCCGGCAATTAGTCTGTAACAAGCTTTGGAAAGCAGGTCTGTGAGCCCAATAGCTCCACCACCAGTCACTGTGGGATCTCAGCTTCCCCAGCCTTTCTTGGCTTGATTTCTTGACCTATAAAATGAGGAAAGAATTAGCAATGATTTGGAAGCTCCATTTTTAAAACCACATGGGAGAGCTAACATAAGCAAGAACTTTTCAAGGATGTGGGCTGTTTACCAGAAACTAGAGGGCTGGGTTCCCCTGAGGGCTATAGCTTGGAGGGCTGGGCTCCCCTGCGGGCTATAGCTTAGAGGGCTGGGCTCCCCGGCCTTTATCAGAGGCAGGTGATTACGACGAGGACAACAGGGGAGCCAGCTGATTGTAAATCGAACAGGACTTTTTTTGATCCTCAAAAGCGCTTCTTCCTCATTGGTGCTGCTGTTCCGCATTGATGTCTGCTTTTGTTGTCTGACCAGGTGAGATGTCTAGGTCATTCGTGTTTCCTCCACTTTAATGACCTCCCCTAAGCAGGTGCACGCCTGGCCCTTTGCTGTACTTCACACGTCCTGTCTCGCTCCACACTCAGAATTACCACGTCAGGTAGATCCGAAGCAGCTCCATTTTACAGACGAGGAGACTGAATTTCAGAGAGGTTGAGTCAACTCCCCGAGGCCAGGCGGGAAGGAAACGGCAAGAATCTAGAATGTAACCCCCATGTCCTGGCCTGTGATTCTCCCTTCCATGGGCACCCCCTAAACCAGGAGCCCCGTCCACAGTGCTCAGTTATGGAAGGAAAAATGCCCAATCTGATGCAGCTGGGCTTCTAACCCTTGGCTCACCATGCTGAACTGGATGCGGATAAGGAATGAACTCTGAAGCGGTAATACGTGAATACCTCATAAATACTACATAGGTCTAACTTGGTTTTGGGATGAAAAGTTTCTCCATTCCTGTAACACTCATAATGCCCTGTGCAGCATTTGCTAGGTCAATAGCAACTGTTCCATTGGGATAGTGCTTCAGAGTTTATTCTATTATGTGGCCCATTTTATATACAGAAGAACTGGGGCCTAGAAAGTGACTTGCATGAGTTCACATGGTGGAAGAGCCACTGTTCTGCCTCCACTGTCCTGTCCTCACTGTGGCTTGCTCCCATAGTCTGGCGTCCCTCCCAGCCATCCTCTCTGTGACTCACCCGGGGACAGGCTGCAGAGCTGCTGCCACACTTCACTCCTTCAGTGGTCTCTGGGTGCTGTCCATTCGGGTGCTGCCTCACCTGGACCAGCAGTGCTGGGATTTTCCTGGGGAAAGAAACTTCTCTCTCCTCTGATTCCCGAACGTCCTCTGCTGCCCCATGAGATCCGCGGCGATGCAGCATCTTCGGCGCATGTGCACACGTCTGGCCGCCCCGCCAGACCCGAAGCTCTTTATAGGCGAAAACCTCATTTACTTCATCTCCATTTACCCTTCAGTACCTCCCATAAGACCCCAAAATGCTTGCTGAATCCATGAAAAAAAATCATTATTGGCCAAGTCAAATATTACCAGAGAGTCGTTAACATTTCTGACAGGCACGTTTGTAATGTATTAGAAATAATACAGAAACTCAGTACTGAGAACAATTCTTGATTCATAGCATAGGCTGAATAAATACATGTTGAGTAGGAAATGCTTTGGTGGTGGTCCTAACTCTGCCTCTAACTAGCTGTGTGATTTTAGACAGCTTGCTTGACTTCTCTGGAGGACAGAATCCTTATGTGCGAAGTAAGGTGAGTGCTTCTCTAAAATTAGCCTGTCTTTAATATTTTACAGTGTAGAAGATTCAGACATTAAATCTTTTGATTTATTTTGGTCAAATTCTAAATATACTTTATGTATTCACTTTTTATTTAAAAAATTAGATGATTAACTTGAAAGTACAAATCCTACTACATATGTCAGATGAACTAAAAGTGATACTCAAAATACAAATATCCATCTATGTTCAGCTAAAAGTCTTTATCGGCTTCATTTCAAACACAAATTTGTTGTCCTATTGCTACCCTAAGATGAAAATGAAATGCTTTAGATAGCTGTGCAGCGGCACGTTCGACTAAAAAATGTGCACATGGGAACATCGCAGGCCGGCTGAGAGGACAAGCGCAGGTCGGTGTGGCTGGATGAGGTGTCTTCTCTTGGAGGCACAGACACAGGATGTTAACTCTTTTTCACGCTCTTAATTTTCACATATGTAGTGTGGTTTGACTATGTATCTGTGAATAGCATTTTGTCCATTCGGCATTGTTAAGTACTGTCTCTATTCCAGGCATCTGCTGAGCATTGGAACTGACTGTAAGGTTCCAATGAGGAGGTAGCATGGTGGCTGGTTTAGCTTGAGGTCTCGGAGCCGGCCTGCCTGGGCTTACATCTCAGTTTCAGCCCTGTTAGCTGTGCAGTCCCCCATCTGTAAATGGAAATAATGACCATTCTTTCCTCACAGGGTTCTTGTCAAGATTAAACGTAGACTATTATTGAGAAAACAGTGTCTAGCATATGTGAAGCCTTCAAAAATGTTCCATGCATTGCTCGGTCACCTCTGTAAAACATAAGAAAAAAAAATGTTCAACTTGAGAGTGCCTGGAATGGAGCAGCCGCTCAGTGATGTAGAGCATCTGTTTTCTGCACCACGAGGGCCATGCGGGCATCAGGCTAATTGTGTTTCTCCAGTATTTTAGTGTTGTGCCAGGCACATTGTGGGAGCTCAGACATGTGTTGAAGGAACCCACGGCACCAGTGAGAGCTGGTGCTGCAGGTGAGAGCTGGTTCCTGCTCTGTTGAGATCAGTGTCCAGGTGTCCAGTGGAGACATTCAGGTGCAGTCCTTACAATGACCCATAAAAATGACAATTATTCTGATTATTCCTGTCTTTGTTGTTGTTGTTTGAGATGGAGTCTCACTGTCACCAGGCTGGAGTGCAGTGGCGCAGTCTTGGCTCACTGCAACCTTCGCCTCCCAGATTCAAGCAATTCTCCTGCCTCAGCCTCCCAAGTAGCTGGGACTACAGGTGCATGCCACCATGCCCAGCTAATTTTTGTATTTTTAGTAGAGACGGGGTTTCACCACGTTGGCCAGGATGGTCTCGATCACTTGACCTCGTGATCCACCCGCCTCGGCCTCCCAAAGTGCTGGGATTACAGGCGTGAGCCACAGTGCCTGGCCTATTCCTGTCTTTTAGGTGAGAAAGTGCTAGGTCTGCCCCCCTGGAGTGTGAGCTGCACAAGGAAAAGGAACGGGTCTGTGTTTTGTTTCTTAAACTCATGTATCCCAAGTACTTGGAAGAGGGCCCAGCACATCATAGATGCTCAGTGGAGATGAACAGCTGCCCCGGTAATCACTGACATGGCCAGAACCCTTGCTAGGATCTCTTGAATTTCAATCCACTTCCTCCGCCACTCTAAGTCTCTGATCCAACAGCTCTGACTTGTCCTCTCCTGCCCCTCGGCATGCCCATTTCCCCTCCCACATAGGCCTCCTTCCACGAGAAGTGCAAGACGTGATTGTCGGGCTCATACATAAATCTTCCTCCTCTTCCCTCCCTTTCTCCCTCCCCAAAATACATGTGAAACTCCTACTCTGTGTCAGTCACTGTGCTAAGTGAAAACACACAACATCCGCCCTTGGGGAGTTTGTATTCTAGGGAGACATGCATAAGTAACTAAACAAATATGTGTGGGAATCCAAATACCATGGCCAGAGCTTTGTGGGGCTCTAGGAACATCTGGGGGAGGGATCTGGGGGTTAGAATGGTGGGAAGGATGAGTGGGGGTCAGTCAGTGAAGAGCATCTGGACAGAACTGATGGCACAAAGGGCCTGGGTGATGGCACGGTGGGATGGGGGCTGAAGGAAGGCAGTGCAGCAGATGAGGCCGAGGCATCCAGGGCTGTGCCAGTTCTGCATTGTTAGGTGTGAGCATGATCTTGTTATAACGGCAGCAGAGAAGCACTCAGGGATGACAAGGTCACATTTGTATTTTGACTGCAGTGTGAAGAAGAGAATAAGAATAAACGGAGAAAGGCTGCTTAGGAAATGTTGCCATTGCACAGCTGAGAGCTGGTGCTGCAGGTGAGAGCTAGTGCTGCAGGTGAGAGCTAGTGCTGCAGGTGAGAGCTAGTGCTGCAGGTGAGAGCTAGTGTGGCAGGTGAGAGCTGATGCTGCAGGTGAGAGCTGTGCTGCAGGTGAGAGCTAGTGCGGCAGGTGAGAGCTGGTGCTGCAGGTGAGAGCGGGTTCTGTAGGTTAGAGCTGTGCTGCAAGTAAGAGGTGGTGCTGCAGGTGAAAGCTGTGCTGCAGGGGAGAGGTGATGCTATAGGTGAGAAGTGATGCTGCGAGGTGGTGCTGTAGGTGAGAGCTGGTTCTGCGGGTGAGAGCTGGTGCTGCAGGTGAGAGGTGGTTCTGCAGGTGAGAGATGGTGCTGTAGGTGAGAGGTGGTTCTGCGGGTGAGAGCTGGTGCTGCAGGTGAGAGGTGGTTCTGCGGGTGAGAGCTGGTGCTGCGGGTGAGAGCTGGTGCTGCGGGTGAGAGCTGGTGCTGCAGGTGAGAGCTGGTGCTGCAGGTGAGAGGTGGTTCTGCAGGTGAGAGCTGTGCTGCAGGTGAGAGGTGGTTCTGCAGGTGAGAGGTGGTTCTGCAGGTGAGAGCTGTGCTGCAGGTGAGAGCTGTGCTGCAGGTGAGAGCTGGTTCTGCAGGTGAGAGCTGGTTCTGCAGGTGAGAGCTGGTTCTGAAGGTGAGAGCTGGTTCTGGGGGTGAGAGCTGGTTCTGCAGGTGAGAGCTGGTTCTGCGGGTGAGAGCTGGTGCTGCGGGTGAGAGGTGGTGCTGCGGGTGAGAGGTGGTGCTGCGGGTGAGAGCTGGTTCTGCGGGTGAGAGCTGGTTCTGCGGGTGAGAGCTGGTTCTGCGGGTGAGAGCTGGTTCTGCAGGTGAGAGCTGGTGCTGCAGGTGAGAGGTGGTTCTGCAGGTGACAGGTAGTTCTGCAGGTGAGAGGTGGTTCTGCAGGTGAGAGCTGGTTCTGCAGGTGAGAGCTGGTGCTGCAGGTGAGAGGTGGTTCTGCAGGTGAGAGATGGTGCTGTGGGTGAGAGGTGGTTCTGCGGGTGAGAGCTGGTTCTGCAGGTGAGAGCTGGTTCTGCAGGTGAGAGCTGGTTCTGCGGGTGAGAGGTGGTTCTGCGGGTGAGAGGTGGTTCTGCGGGTGAGAGCTGGTGCTGCAGGTGAGAGCTGGTGCTGCAGGTGAGAGGTGGTTCTGCAGGTGAGAGCTGTGCTGCAGGTGAGAGGTGGTTCTGCAGGTGAGAGCTGGTTCTGCAGGTGAGAGCTGTGCTGCAGGTGAGAGCTGTGCTGCAGGTGAGAGCTGGTTCTGCGGGTGAGAGCTGGTTCTGCGGGTGAGAGCTGGTTCTGTGGGTGAGAGGTGGTTCTGCAGATGAGAGATGGTGCTGTAGGTGAGAGCTGTGCTGCCAGTGAGAGCTGTGTTACAGGTAAGGAAAAGCAGACTGTGTTACAGGTGAGGTTCAAGAGCTATGAAGGAAGTAGAACCCTCAGAGCTCAGTGACAGGGAGGAGATCAGGGGCTAGGGCCGGGGTCTTAAGAATGCTCCGCAGAGATGCCAGTGCCCCCCAAGTGTGTGCTCTCCCTTCCCCAGTGTGGAGTCACCCCTGGGAGATGCTGGCTTTCTGGGGACTGACCACCTTTGTCAGCCACATAAGAACTGGCTGTGGCCAAGGGGCTGATTCTTGCCAGTACAAGGTGGACACAGCGCGGGTCAAGGCCTACAAGAAGTGCTCTGCCCAGCTCAGCCCTGGGACTACAAGGCCTATGGGAAGGAGATTCGTGAGGTGAAAGGACACCAGCTTCTCACAACAGGGAGAAAAGCTGTCCGTCCACAAGAACGGCCACACTGCACACTCAGCGAGAAGCAGGGTGAGGGGACTCGGGGTGGGCACGCTGGGGTGGCTGTAACAGGCCGAGGACACACCAGCCACCATGGCCACTGGGCATGTGTGGGTGAGAAGGCACCAGGATCATGGGAGCCAATCCAGTGGTGGCTCTTCTGCAGGTCGTGGCTGACAACAGGAGACTGTCACAGAGCTGGGTGCATTAAAGGGATGTGTGGGTGGTGGCCTCCAAGCAATGCGGCCCAGGTGTGCTCCACGGTCAGTGGTCAGGGCTCAGCGCTGTAACCCCGCAGGGGTGGAGGAGCAGCTGCAACCTGCCGTTATGGCCTGGTCTCCCTGGGACCACTCCTGGGTGCCCACCCGCTGGGTGAGGTGAGGGGTCTTTCCCCTGGAACTCCACTTCTGCCCCCTGTAAGCTCTGGAAATTGTTTGGCTAACAGCTCCTGGTACTTGTTGCCCCCTTGGTCTTGGATTGGTCCCCGCCACGCCTCAAGGGCCACATGCAGGTTCTGCAGCTGCCCCTACCTAGCTTCTCCGGGACTCAGGGCTGTACCTTTGGGGATCCCCTTCCCTTTTCTCTCAGAGATCACTGTCTTGTGCCTGTCCAATGCCATAAGCACTTGCTTCATGCTTTGTGCCTAGATTTCTAGCTGTTAATGACCCAGGCATAGGTCCGGACCTGGTTACTTTCTCACAGCTGGAAGCAGATGTTCCAGCATCATTTCTAACAGTGAAAATCTTGGTCTAGGTACAGCTGCCAGATAAAACATAGTGCACCCAGTTGAAAGTGAATTTCTGCTAAGCAATGAATGATTTTGGGGATCAGTGTGTTCCACACTAGTGTGCTGTGTCTGGCAATGCTGGGCGCAGAGCCCGTGTGGGGATGCCCACAGCAGGCACCTCTCCTCTGTCCTTCCCTCTCCTCACCTCTGTACTGAAGACCTCCTTACAGCAAATCAGACCCCCAGGATAAATTGTTTTTCACACCCTGGGATTCTGTAGCTTAACACTGAGAAAACTCAGATAGATTCACAAAGGGCAGGATGAAAATTGCTGAAGGCTGAAATCGGAAGGGGCATTAGCGATTGCTGTGGCCAGCACCCTGGTTTCCTATGAAAACGGAGGGCTGGAGAGGAGTTTTCAGAATTCAGCTTGCTAGCTGTACCCATTTTTGATGTCAGTATCTGGCACTGTCTGAAACGACAGAATGTTGTCTATGATCATAGCATCCCGACTGTGCTGTTCTCATCTGAAATGAGACAATACTTAGAAAACATCTTTAAATAAGTGAAATTTAAGAGTTGGTTATGAAGTCATGCAAATTTTAGCTTTGAATTACCACTGTGATTACTTCCGCAACTAGAACAATTATTAATAGCTTTTACTTAATGTGTACGTTGTTGTAATTCTTTACAAACTTGACAGATTTAAAATGGTTTTTAGTTAGAAAAATAATTATGAAATGGGAATATAAAACTTATTAGCGATAGGTTTTTGTTAAATGAAAATATTAATTGTCACTAATTGAGAAGATGAAATGCCTTCCAAATGTAAAGATAGTAACCGGCTACTTTATTTTTGGCAAATACCAATTCCAAAGGCCTTAGTAGAAATACTGAACATGAACTAAAAGAGGAAGTTTTTGAGCAGATGCTGTAAAAAGGACAACTGTGTCCCTGGTCCTTTATTGCAATGAAGTTAGAATGGAGACATGATTGTTAATCAATGTATTTACATTTCCTTGCCTTAAGGGAAAATTCGGCAGTTTTATTGAAAAACAGTCCTGCATTTTTTTAATCCTATGGGATAAAAGCGTCTACAATAAGGTTGGCTTTTTAAACAAAATTTCTTCTCATTTATCTTTCCTGCATTTCTTTTATTGCCAATCTTTCTTCTGTGTTAAAATACACATAGCAAGGTTGACTTTTGATGATTCAATCTTGGATCAGAAACCAAGAGAGATAGAGAAGAGCGATCCAAATAAGCAGGCTGCCTCGGTGTCCTGCTCTGCTCAACGGGTTAGCAGAGGACACCACTGATACCCAGCACGTCCACGGCCACCCAGATGCCTCTCCTCTCAGAGAGACTTTCCAGCCTGGGCCCTAGTGCCCCACCTGCAGCATTTTCTCCAACCTCCTGCCACACTTGGGTGGGGTTTTTACACTTTACTGTCGCCTGAACTTGATTCCTGAGTGGCCTCATGATTCTTGCACTGGCTGAAGCTGGTGCAATGGTCTAGACCCCGATTACCTAGAGCATGCTCCTTGTCAGTCCCTTGCCGGAGTGTTTGGACTATCATCTGTGGAAATGCACCAGTGGAAACGTGGCTCGTCTCCATGGAAACGGGACGTGGGGAGCCCAGGACTCTTCTGTTCCACCTTCTGCTGGGTTTTCTACACTGTCTCCCAACTCTCCTGTTGAATTTTTGAATTTTCCACTCCCATATAATTAATTTCCCAGAGGTATTTTTCTCAAAATGTATTTGTTCTCCATATATTCCTTTTTTCAGAAAAGATTCTTATGTAGTCTGCTTTAAGGATGTACTATCTCTTCTTGTTCTCTGATATTACTAATGAAATCTTGGGGGATGCTTTCAATGTTTTGCATGACTTTGGACTGTGTCTTTTTTTTTTGTTTTGGAAACAGTGTCTCGCCCTGTCACCCCGGCTGGAGTGCAGTGGTGCTATCTTGGCTCACTGAAGCCTCTGCCTCTCGGTCTCAAGCGATTCTCCTGCCTCAGCCTCCTGAGTAGCTGGGACTACAGGCACACACCATCTTGCCTGGCTAATTTTTGTATTTTTAGTAGAGACGGGTTTCATCACGTTGGCCATGTTGGTCGTGAACTCCTGATCTCAAATGATCCACCCACCTTGGCCTCCCAAAGTGTGGGGATTACGGGCGTGAGCCACATGCCCAGCTGGACTGTCTTTCATGTTAAACTTTCTCAAGTATCATTCATATTTGAGAGGGCAGCCCTAAAGCAAGGCTTGAAAATGATGTGCCTGTCAGGGGTCTTCGCTGTCCGGTGATCTTGCTGGCCAATTTGCAGGAAACTCCCAAGTGGTGGAAATGTTAGGGCTTCTCTCTCAGCTAGTCAGACTCTCCAGAGGAGGTTTCTCCTGCACAGAGGGTCCGATCTGTCTAGAGGCTCGGTGGGGAAGAGAGCGCAACTGCATAGGCATTAAGTCAGCTTTCACATGGTCCATTTCCTGTATGATGTTTCCATCCTCAACTCGACCTGATGCTCCCATCCAGGGACCTTCCATCCCTCTCCAGAGAATAAAACCTCTGATCTCTGCTGGGGAGGTGGTGGTGGGGGTGGAGGGGTCTGGGAATTTCCTGCTCACTTTTTACCCCCTCCCCTCGACACCCCCTCTGCCATTTCCCTCCTTTCCTTCCCCTTCCCCTTCCCATTCCCCTCCTCTCCTCTCCTCTCCTTCCCTCCTTCCCTCCTTCCTGAATAAAGGGTCTGAAATTATTGAGTAGGTAGTCTAGGACAAGAGTCCCCGACGTTTTTGGCACCAGGGAGCCAGTCCATGGACATTTTCCATGGACTGGGGTGGGGGATGGTTTGGAGGTGATTCAAACGCATTACATTTTTTGCAAACTTTATTTCTGTTATTATTACATTGTAATATATAATGAAATAATTATACAACTCACCATAACGTAGAATCAGTGGGAGCCCTGAGCTTGTTTTCCTGCAACTAGACGGCCCTATCTGAGGGTGATGGGAGACAGTGACAGATCATTAGATTATTCGATTCTCGTAACGAGTGCGCAACCTAGATCCCTCACATGTGCAGTTCACAATAGGGTTCGTGTTCCTATGAGAATGTGACACGGCTGCTGATCTGACAGGAGGTGGAGCTCAGGTGGTCACATGAGCAGTGGGGAGCAGCTGTAAATACAGATGCAGCTTCCCTCGCTTCCCTGGTGCTCACCTCTTGCTGTGCAGCCCAGTTCCTAACAGGCCACAGATCAGTACAGTCTATGGCCCAGGGGTTGGGGATCCCGGTCTAGGATCTTCAAGTATGCCATAGATGTCAATTGTTTCTTCCTTTGCTAGTTGATTAAAATCCGTTTTTTCACATAATTCTGACATGATCTCACAATCTTACTCCTTTGGTCCTCCAAACTTTTATTCTGAATATCTTAGGCCACCCCCAGGAAAGTTACTAGTATAATAAACACCCATATTCCTTTGACCAGGTTTGTCAGTCGCTATCATTTCATTATATTTGTGTCTCACTCCTTCTCTTCCTTGCTGAGCTATTTGTGAGTTAGTTGCAGAGGGCACGGGATCTTAGTTCTAAACAGGACCATATGTGTTCCCCAAGGCAGGAGCACTCGCCTACATAGTCACAAAGTCATGAAGCTTCTTAGCTTGCTGCTGCTGTTTTAACAAATTGCCACAAACTTTATGGCTTAAAACACAAATTTATTATTTCACAGTTCTGGGGGTCAGAAGTCTGAAATGGATCTCACTGGGCTGTGCTGCTTCCTGGAGGCTCTTGGGGGAGAGTCCCGTTTCCTGGCGTTCCTTGGCTCCTGGCGCCTTCCATATTCAAGCCAGCAGTGGCTGAAGAACTTCTCCCACCATCTCACCCTGTGACCCTTCCATCTCTCTTTCATCTCTGTAGGCTGCTGATGATTATATTGAGCCCACCTGGGTAACCCAGCACAAAGCCCACCTTAAGGAAGCTCGGCTGATTAGCTCTACAATCTTTATTTTATTTTATTTTATTTATTTTATTTTTTTTATTTTTTTTGAGACAGAGTCTCGCTCTGTCGCCCAGGCTGGAGTGCAGTGGCGCAATCTCGGCTCACTGCAAGCTCCGCCTCCTGGGTTCACGCCATTCTCCTGCCTCAGCTTCTCCAAGTAGCTGGGACTACAGGTGCCCGGCACCACGCTCGGCTAATTTTTTTGTATTTTTAGTAGAGACGGGGTTTCACCGTGGTCTCGATCTCCTGACCTCGTGATCCGCCCGCCTCGGCCTCCCAAAGTGCTGGGATTACAAGCGTGAGCCACCACGCCCTGCCTAGCTCTACAATCTTAACTCCTTGCCAGGCAGCCTCACATATCCACAGCTTCGGGGGATTGGGATTTGAATATCTTTGGGAGGGAGCATTGTTGTGTCTATTGCATTCAGGAAATGTAATGTTGTTCTAATACAGCTCTTTAATATATTTCCCCAGTTGCTCCAATAACGTTCTTTAAGGCTGGCTTTTAGAAGTTCAGATGAACGGGGGGCTAGGTGCCATGGCTCACACCTGTAATCCTAGTACTTTGGGAAGCTGAGGCAGGCAGATCACTTAAGGAGTTCAAGACCAGCCTGGGTAACATGGTGAAACCTTGTCTCTACAAAAAATACAAAAATTAGCTGAACGTGGTGGTGTCCACCTATAGTCCCATCTTCTCAGGAGACTGAGGTGAGAGGATTGCTTGAACCCAGGAGGTGGAGGTTGCAGTGAGTTGAGATTGTACCACTGCACTCCAGCCTGGGCAATGGAGCAAGACCCTGTCTCAAAACCAAAAAATCTGATGAACGATCGTGCAGTGCACTCAACTCTCATGTCTCTTTTTATGTAGGCCATTTCCTCAGCTTCTTTTGTCTTCCATGACTGACGTTTTGAGGAGTGTAGGTCAGCTGTTTTACAGAATCCCCAGCTTAATGTTTTGAATTATTTTTTGTAATTGATCCAATTGTCCAGACATAAACCTGCTGTTGTTTCTTTAGGTTTCAAGAAACTATATACTTTTTCTTATAGGAGCATAACCTGGAAGCACTCCCCACGTGCTCACCATCCCCTGGCTAAGAAACGTGAGCAGAGTGCAAATTACAGCGGTTAGCAGGAGCGACTGGAGAGTTAGCCACAGTCAGCGTGTTTTATTCTACGTGGCTGAAATGTCCCTTTTGTCCCCTGAAATAGTATGTTGTCAAACAGTACACAAACAACACTGTTCAGGTTGGTTCCCCTGCTGTCACACATTTTCACCAACATACTAGTAATTTCTTCAGATTCACAAGAAAAGCCGAAGAACCCTTACTTTGACAGTTTACCTGATGCCACCATATTTCCTTATCTCCTCTTCTCCCCCCCCCATTTTGTTGACTGCTTCTCCTGTTTTGAAGACTATTGGAGAGGAACATCCCTTCTCTCAATTTCCCATTTCTTTTTTTTTTCCTTTTTATTTTTTTTGAGTCTTGCTCTGTCACCCAGGCTGGAGTGCAGTGGTATGATCTCAGCTCGCTGCAACCTCTGCCTCCTGTGCCTCCTCGGTACAAGCGATTCTCCTGCCTCAGCCTCCCAAGTGGCTGAGACTACAGGCACATGCCACTGTGCCCGGCCAATTTTTGTATTTTTAGTAGAGTTGAGGTTTTGCCATATTGGCCAGGCTGGTCTCGAACTCCTGACCTCAAGTGATCCTCCCACCTCAGCCTCCCAAAGTGCTGGGATTACAGGCATGAGCCACCATGCCTGGCCTTCTCATTTCTTTATATGGTTAAAAATATCATCCATGAATGGTTTTATCTGATTCTTTCAACTGGCTAAATGTGTGTGTGTGTGTGTGTGTGTGTGTGTATATGCATGTATATATATATGTATATAAATTATATATACATATATATATTTGTCTTTATATTTGTCATAGATATATATTTGTCTTTTTTGGTATGGGAAAACTATTTGTCCTCCATGATTTGCTTTACTAAAATATTTAATTTGCATTTGTTTTATAAAGAAAGTGAAAGTTGTCCATGTTTTCCTCTCAAGGCTTAATGACAGTTAACGCTGAAGTGACACGTGGGGCTGGTTATTCAGGGTGACACTGGCTAGCAAGTTTAAACAATAGCTCACCTTTGCTGCAAACCTGTTCTGAGCCAAACACTGTGCTGTGAACCTGGCATGTTGTTTCCAGCCCTCATGCTAACCCTGCCAGGTAAATGTGAGCAGCTCAACCTTGCTCCCAGGTAAATGTAAGAGGCTCCTGTGCTCCCACCAGGGGTTCCTCTAGAGAATGGTGGAGCCCGGGCTGCCCCCTCCTCACAGGACTGCTGATGTCTGGCTGCCCCTTGCACAAGGGGCTTGCGTCACAGGTCTAAGGCACACACTTTTCTTTTTCAATTGGGTTAAAACTGTTTCTTGATAACATAACCATTTTTTTCAGATATTACATAGAGTTTATCATACTCAAAAGCATAGCATTCCACTAGATGAATTCTAACTTTTAAAAGCATGCATCTGTTTTTTTGTTTTTGTTTTTTGGTGAGTTGGGGTTGCTTCTGTGATGTAAATCTTGACAGCAGTGTGATTAGGTAGAACCCAGCTAGCACCTGCAAGTCAGGTCTTTCCACGGCCTTTGTTTTTTAATGAGAAAATGGCAAATTAGGAGAAAAGAACTCATATTAGGAGCTTAAATCACTGTTTCGGGTTAGTTCTATTCTGAAGACAATTTCAACCCCATCTTCCCAGCTCCCTCCCTGTGCACCTAGAGCCTGGCCGCTCTTATTTATGGCTGAGGGAGGCTTTCCTGAGGCATTGAATAGGAGTTCCTAACCAGGGTTCTGCCCCGAGCTGGGTAGAGATGCATGTCATGTTTCATAGGCTCATAAGCTGCTATGGGCATTTCTAAGTAGAGGATGTACAGCTCTCAAAGATCAGAAGGAATAGGACCCTGAAAAGGTGAATGGTGACTGCATTTGAAGACACTGTTCAAGCAGTCAATGAAACTCACGATATGCTGTGTGTAAGGTAGAACAGTGCAGTCACACACTCCCGGGATGAAACAAACTCACTTTATTGTGGTAATGCTTTCATCCAAATGTAACTTTTCCTATCCACTCAGTTAACAAATATTTATTGAAAATTGTCTTGTGGTTTTCTTAGGCCGCAGACGCTGAGCAGTGAGGATACAGTGGGCTTGGTTCTAATGGACCCGTGGCCAAGGCGGGGAGGAAGACAGGATCACATGCGGGCACAGGCAGATGTCTCATTGCAACCTGAAATTAATGCAGTGGGGTGAGGCGAAGATGGCCTAATCTATAAGATAAGAAGAAAGGTCGTGGAGGAAGTGACTTTGGGGTTGAGATGGCTGAGGGTGGGGGTGAGTTAACAAGATAAGCAGGTTGCGCAGAAAGGACTCTTGACAGAGGAAGAAGATCAGTGCATAGAAGGAACCCTCCTACGCTGACTCAGACTTGCTTTAACAAGTAGAAGGTGTCTGAAGCCCCGCTGTGCAAGTTCCCGGCCTAGGCCTCAAGGAGTCTGGGCAGCTTCTGCCTTCGAGCTCTTAGAAGCCCCAAGTCTCCAGCTAAGAAATCCAGCTGCACCACTGGGACCACGTGGAAAGTCCTCATAGATTTTGCTGGGCCAGGGATTCCATGGGAAAGGGAGCCATTCCAGTGTCCAGCCGGCCCCGCCAGGGGCCAAGGCACAGGACTCCACCATTGTAGACATTGCAGGTCACGTGAGCCCCAGGTACCTGCAACCACCCCTGACCTCACATGGAACAAAAGTGCTGCCCAGCAGAGCCAGCCTACACACAGAATCGTGAAAGATAACAAAGTGGGCCGGGCGCGGTGGCACACGCCTGTAATCCCAGCACTTTGGGAGGCTGAGGTGGGCAGATCCCTTGAGGTCAAGAGTTTAAGAGAGCAGCCTGGCTAACATGGCGAAACCCTGTCTCTACTAAAAATACAAAAATTGGCTGGGCATGGTGGTGTGTGCCTGTAATACCAGCTACTTGGGAGGCTGAGGCAGGAGAATCGGTTGAACCCAGGTGGTGGAGGTTGCAGTGAGCTGAGATTGCACCACTGTACTCCAGCCTGGGCGACAGAGTGAGAGTCTGTCTCAAAAAAAAAAAAAAAAAAAAAAAAAGAAAAATAACAAAATGATTATTGTAGGATGCCTCTAAGTTTGAAGGGGGTTTGTTACACTGCAATTGACAACCAAAGGAATACCTATATGTGCATGTACATATGTGCCAGGAAAACTCATATCAACAGATATTTTAGCATATTCATTTTTTCAGAAGTGTCACAATTGAAGCCACAGAAGGCACTTTATGGTCATATAATCTTATACTTTCTTGGACTTTCTTCATGCAGGGCACCTCATAGCAAAATATTCATCAGGTAATTGAATTTTTTCTGCCTTACCATTATTCTTTCTCCTTTACAGATTATTTAAAGAATCCCTTTAAAGTCCCTGATCTTTTCATTGAACAGGAAGTGGCTACACTCCTTAGCATGAATTAAAAAGCAGCACATTCACCTTATGGATATTGGTGATAGGATTGTTTACTTTCTAGGTGGACTCAGGCTGGACTTTGATGCCAGGGTTACTCCCTGTCCTATAAACGATCTTTCTTCCAGACTTATTTCTGAAATTAAATGAACTGGTCTGTGCTCAGGGAATCCAGGTGTGGTGGGATAATTTATTGGCATCATCGCTTGTGTTCATCTGCGTGTGTTCTGTTCCTGTCTCTTTCGAGGAGGTTGCCCAGCTCCTCTGTGACCACTGGCTCCTGCCTCAGTTCCTGCCGCAGGGACAAAATCGGGTTGTCCACAAACACTTTACCTCCTGCCTTTTGTGAAAGTCTAAACTTACCGGCCGGGCGCGGTGGCTCACGCTTGTAATCCCAGCACTTTGGGAGGCCGAGGTGGGCGGATCACGAGGTCAGGAGATCGAGACCACGGTGAAACCCCGTCTCTACTAAAAATACAAAAAATTAGCCGAGCGTGGTGGCGGGCGCCTGTAGTCCCAGCTACTCGGAGAGGCTGAGGCAGGAGAATGGCGTGAAACCGGGAGGCGGAGCTTGCAGTGAGCCGAGATTGCGCCACTGCACTCCAGCCTGGGAGACAGAGCGAGACTCCGTCTCAAAAAAAAAAAAAAAAAAAAAAAGAAAGTCTAAACTTAACCATCACCAAGAGCATACTTGGGCCCTGGAGGGAGAGGGCTTTTTACTCAGGACAGAGAAGGAATAGAGGTGGATTTGGAGAAACAGCAGCAGAGAACCCCTTCCTTTCCCTTCCCTTCCCTTCTCTTTGCCCTTCCCCTCCCTTTTCCCTCCCCTCCCCTCCCTTCCCTTCCCTTTGCCCTGCCTTTCCCTTCGCCCTGACCTTCCCTTTGCCCTGCCCTGCCCTGCCCCTCCCTTCCCTTCCCTTCCCTCCCTTCCCTTCCCTTCCCTTCCCTCCCCTCCCCTCCCCTCCCCTCCCTCCCCTCCCTCCCCTCCCCTCCCATGTCTTCCTCCCCTCACCAGGAAGGCAGCTGACAACTTCATGTGCATACAGTTTGTTTTATATTCATCAAAATATTTCTAGATACAGACATAGAAGTGTAAATGGGAAAGCATCCATGCTGGCTGTCATGGGAATGCAAGAGACAGTCCACGCTTGCTTCACTAGAACAAAGCTGCATCCTGTCTGAGTCTCCATCAGCAACTTGTAACTTTCCCCAGTGTCGGGCAGTAGTCCTTGCAAAGTAAACACTGGTTGGTTGGTTGCAGGAACGCGTGAATGACGCTGTGGGTGAGGGTGAAGAGTTACAACAACCGGCCTTTAGAACCGAGAAATGCAGCCCAGGTTCCTTCAGAGTCTCACCACTCTCCTCACTGAATGCATTCAAGTGGGGTTTTCTGTTTGTTTTTTTAATAACCACAAGCCAATGAAATTAGATTTTTTTTTTTTCAAGAGCAAACATCCTACATTCCACTTCTATCTGGAATGAAAGACTCAAAATAATTGCAGGCATTCCTTGTTGAATATTTGGTTTTGTGAAGCCAGAGATGAAAAGACAGGAGCCTGGGGACTGTCAGGCCGAGGAGACACACACGGTGGTGCATTTTCTTCCTAATGCCACATTGTTAACAGTCTTCTCTGTGAAATATGCTGGGCCAATGCACATATTGGCTGACACACTATCTTGTATTATTGTCCTTTACACAAGTCTCTCCCAAACTATCTGTTGATTAAAAACATGTTCTAGAATGTTCTACAAAGCAGTCTGCAGCCATGCCATCCCTCGTGCTGTCTTCCAATGTATGTTTGACTTCTGTTATTTAGTCTATTACAGGAATGACAATAATGGTAACCCTGTTGGGTGGGAGCTTACCATCTGCCAGGCCGGTGTGGAGGGCTGGGCGTCTAACTTGATTCCATTTCTGCAGACGATGGAGCCACGGCCTGGGAGCCAGGCTAGTGCTGGTCAGCAGTGGAGTCCAGAGTAGAAATGAGATTCAAAGACTCTGAAATCCAGGCTTTTGGTTGGCATGCTGTTATCTATTCAAACATGAATATTTCTTCATGAGTTTAAGGAATATTATTAATTCAAAGAAAATGTCTGTATTTCCCCAGAAAACTAAGCAGGGCCCCCACCTAGCAAGAGATCATCATTCATTACCTGCTCTTTTGAGGAAGGAGATGACTCTGTCCACCCCCCTCCCCCCACCCACTGCCTGGAGGGGCTGCAGCAAGGCAGGCAGGGTGACCAGTTGCCTCTGCAGAATCCGAACTGTGGCCCCCAAATCTCCTGACCTCTCTCTGCCCTGATATCCCACAGAGATATGGCCTTAGGTCAGACCAAGACTTTGGCATTCACTTATGATAACTTGACAAAAACAGGCATCTGTTTATTACACTGGGTTTATTATGTGAGGATACACTTTCCTTAAAAATGTATTTTTTATGTCAATAGGTTTTCAGGGAACAGATGGTGTTTAGTTACATGAATAAGTTCTGTAGTGGTGATTTCTGAAATTTTGGTGCACCCATCATCCTAGCAGTGTACACTGTATCCAATGTGTAGCCTTTTATCAATCACCCACCTCCTACCCTTTCCCCCAAGTTCATTGTGTGATTCTTATGTCTTTGTGTCCCCATAGCTTCGCTCCCACTTATGAGTGAGAACATGTGATGTTTGGTTTTCCATTCCTTAGTTACTTAGAATAATGGTCTCCAATTCCACCCAGGTTGCTGCAAATGCCATTATTTCATTCCTTTTTATGGCTGAGTAGTATTCCATGGTATATATACACCACATTTTCTTTATCTACTCATTGATGAGCATTTGGCCTGGTTCCATATTTTTTGCAATTGCAAATTGTGCTGCTAAAAACATGCATGTGCAAGTATCTTTTTCATATAATGACTTATTTTCCTCTGGGTAGGTACCCAGTAGTGGGATTGCTGGATCAACTGGTAGCTCTACTGTTAGTTCTTTAAGGAATCTGCACACTGTTTTTCACAGTGGTTGTACCAGTTTACAAGTGTTCTCTCTTTACCACATCCACACCAACATCCATTATTTTTAGATTTTTTTGATTATGGCCATTCTTCCTGGAGTAAGATGGTATCACATTGTGGTTTTGATTTGCATTTCCCTGATAATTAATGATGTTGAGCATTCTTTCATATGCTTGTTGGTCATTTGTATATCTTCTTTTGAGAATTGTCTGTTCATCTCCTTAGCCCATTTTTTGATGGGATTATTTGCTTTTTTTCTTGCTGATTTGTTTGAGTTCCTTGTAGATTTTGGATATTAGTCCTTTGTCAGACGTATAGATTGTAAAAATTTTCTCCCACGCTGTGGGTTGTCTGTTAACTCTTGCATTAGTCCATTCTCATGGTGCTAATAAAGACATACCTGAGACTGGGTAATTTACAAAGGAAAGAGATTTAATTGACTCACAGTTCAGCATGGCTGGGGAGGCCTCTGGAGACTTACAGTCATGGTGGAAGGGGAAGAAAACATGTCCTTCTTCATATGGTGGCAGCAAGGAGAAGTGCCAAACAAAAGGGGGAAAAGCCCCTTATAAAACCATCAGACCTTGTGAGAACTCACATACTATCACGAGAACATCATGAGGGTAATGGCCCCCATGATTAACTCATTTCCCAGCAGGTCCCTTCCATGACATGTGGGGATTATGGGAACTAAAATTCAAGATGAGATTTGGGTGGGGACACAGCCAAACCATATCAACTCTGCTGATTATTTCTTTTGATGTGCTGCAGAAACCTTTTAGTTTAATTGAATCCCATCTATTTATCTTTGACTTTGTTGCATTTGCTTTGGGATTCTTGGTCATGAAGTCTGTGCCTAAGCCAA
This sequence comes from Nomascus leucogenys, assembly GCF_006542625.1. Taxonomy (NCBI): domain Eukaryota; kingdom Metazoa; phylum Chordata; class Mammalia; order Primates; family Hylobatidae; genus Nomascus; species Nomascus leucogenys. The sequence continues at coordinate 3,581,437 of NC_044399.1, forward strand.
AGAAAGGTTGTCTAGAAGGGTTTTCCTGATGTTATCTTCTAGGATTTTTATGGTTTCAGGTCTTAAATTTAAGTCTTTGGTTCATCTTGAGTTGATTTTTGTATAAGGTGAGAGATGAGGATCCAGTTTCATTCTTCTAAATGTGGCTTGCCAATTATCCCAGCACTATTTGTTGAATAGGGTGTCCTTTCCTGACTTCATGTTTTTGTTTGCTTTGTCAAAGATCAGTTGATTATAAGTATTTGGCTTTGTTTCTGGGTTCTCTATGCTGTTGGTTGGTCTCTGTGTCTATCTTTATACCAGTACCATGCTGTTTTGGTGACTATGGCCTTATAGTATAGTTTGAACGGGTAATGTAATGCCTCCGGATTTGTTCCTTTTGCTTAGTCTTGCTTTGGGTTTGTGGGCTCTTTTTCAGTTCCATATGAATTTTAGGATTGTTTTTTCTAGTTCTGTGAAGAAAGATGGTAGTATTTTGAGGAGAGTTGCATTTAATTTATAGATTGCTTTTTGGCAGTATGGTCATTTTCACAATATTGATTCTACCCATCCATGAGCGTGGGATGTGTTTCCATTTGTTTGTGTCATGTATAATTTCTTTCAGCGGTGTTTTATAGTATTCCTTGTAGAGGTCTTTCACCTCCTTGGTTAGGTGTATTTCTTTGTTCTTTTTCTTTTTTTTTTTTTTTGAGACACAGTCTCACTCTATCGCCCAGGCTGAAGTACAGTGGCAAGATCTCACTGCAACCTACACCTCTTGGGTTCAAGCAATTCTCCTGTCTCAACCTCCCAAGTAGCTGGAATTACAGGCACCTGCCACCATGCTGGGCTAATTTTTTCTTTTTTTCTATTTTTAGTAGAGACAGGGTTTCACCATGTTGGCCAGGCTGGTTTCAAGCTCCTGACCTCAAATCATCCGCTCATCTCAGCCTCCCAAGGTTAGCTATATTTCAAAGTATTTTATTTTTTTGGAGCTATAGTAAAAGGGGTTGAGTTCTTAATTTTTTCTTCATTTCTTCTAAAAAAAAATGGAATGAATGTGCAGGTTTGTTACATAGATATATGTGTGCCATGTTGAATAGAAGTGGTGAGAGAGGGCATCCTTGTCTTGTACTGGTTTTTAAAGGCAATGCTTCTAGCTTTTGGTCATTCAATATGATATTGGCTGTGGATTTGTCATAAATAGCTCTTATTGTTTTGAAATATGTTCCATCAATGCCTAGTTTATTGAGACTTTTTAACATGAAGGAATGTTGAATTTTATCAAAGGACTTTTCTGCATCTATTGAGATAATCATGTGTTTCTTGTCTTTGGTTTTGTTTATGTGATGGATTATGTTTGTTGATTTGTGTATGTTGAACCAGACTTGCATCCCAGGGATGAAGCAGATTTGATCATGGTGGGTAAGTTTTTTGTTGTGCTGCTGGATTTGGCTTGCTAGTATATTACTGAGGATTTTTACATTGATGTGCATCGGGATATTGGCCTGAAGTTTTTTTGGTGTTGTTGTGTCTCTTCCCTGTTTTGGTATCAGGATGATGCTAGCTTCATAAAATGAGTTAAGGAGACATCCCTCTTTTTCAATTGTTTGGAATAGTTTTAGAAGCAATGGTACCAACTTCTCTTTGTATTTCTGGTAGAATTCCGCTGTGAATCCATATGGTCCTAGGCTTTTTTTTAATTTTATGTTTTTTTTTTCCATTGGCAGACTATTAATTACTGCTTCAATTTCAGAACCTGTTATTGGTCTATTCCAGGATTCAACTTCTTCCTGGTTTAGTCTTGGTAGAGTGTATGCATCTGGGAATGTATCAGTTTCTTCTAGATTTTCTAGTTTATTTGTGTAGAGGTGTTTATAGTATTCTCTGATGGTAGTTTGTATTTCTGTGAGGTCAGAATATATATATATATTTTTTTTTTTTCCAAAAAGCTAGCTCCCGGATTCATTGATTTTTTTGGAGGGTTTTTTTGTGTCTCTATCTCCTTCAATTCTTCTCTGATCTTAGTTGTTTCTTGTCTTCTGCTAGCTTTTGGATTCGTTTGCTTTTGGCTCTCTCTTTTAAATGTGATGTTAGGATGTCGATTTGAGATCTTTCTAGCTTGTTGATGAGAGCATTTAGCACTATATATTTCCCTCTTAACACTGCTTTAGCTGTGTCACAGAGATTCTGGTATGTTGTCTCTTTGTTCTCATTGGTTTCAAAGAACTTCTTGATTTCTGCCTTAATTTCACTATTTACCTAGGAGTCATTCAGGAGCAGTTTGTTCAGTTTCCATGTAATTATGTGGTTTTGAGTGAGTTCTTAATCCTGAGTTCTAATTTGATTGCACTGTGGTCTGAGAGACTGTTATTATTTCCATTCTTTTGCATTTGCTGAGGAGTGTTTTACTTCCAATTATGTGGTGATTTTAGAATAATTGCTATGTGGCACTGGGAAGAATGTACATTCTGTTGACTTCGGGTAAAGAATTCTGTAGATGTCTACTAGGTCCACTTGATCCAGAGCTGAATTCAAGTCCTGAATATCCTCATTAATTTTCTGTCTCATTGACCTAATACTGACAGTGGGGTGTTAAAGCCTCCCACTATTATTGTGCGGAGTCTAAGTCTCTTTGTAGGTCTCTAAGAACTTGTTTTATGAATCTGGGTGCTCCTCTATTGGGTTCATATATATTCAGAATAGTTAGCTCTTCTTGCTGAATTGTTCTTTTTACCACTATGTAGTGCCCTTCTTTGTCTTTTTTGATCTTTGTTGGTTTAAAGTCTGTTTTTTCAGAGACTAGGATTGCAACCTCTGCTTTTTCTTTTTGCTTTCCATTTGCTTGGTAAATTTTCCTCCATCCCTTTATTTTGAGCCAGTGTGTGTCTTTGCACATAAGATGGGTCTCCTGAATACAGCACACCAATGAGTCTTAACTCCTTATCCAATTTGCCAGTCTGTGTCTTTTAATTGGGGCATTTAGCCCACTTATATTTAAGGTTAGCATTGTTATGTGTGAATTTGATCCTGTCATCATGCTGCTATTTGGTTATTTTGCACACTAGTTGATGCAGTTTCTTCATAGTGTCATTGGTCTTTATATTTTAGTGTCTTCTTGCAGTGGCTGGTACCGGCTTTTCCTTTCCATATTTAGTGTTTCTTTCTGGAGCTCTTGCAGGGCAGGTCTGGTGGTAATGAAATCCCTCAGCATTTGCTTGTCTGGAAAGGATTCTATTTCTCCTTTGCTTATGAAGCTTAGTTTAGCTGGATATGAAATTCTGGGTAGAAAACTGTTTTCTTTAAGAATATTGTATACTGGCCCCAATCTCTTCTGGCTTGTAGAGTTTCTGCTGAGAGGTCTGCTGTTAGTCTGATGGGCTTCCCTTTGTATGTGATCTGGCCTTTCTCTCTGGCTGCCCTTACAGTTTTTCCTTCATTTTGACTTTGGAGAATCTGATGATTATGTGTCTTGGGGTTGATCTTCTTGTGGAGTATCTTAATGGTGTTCTCTTTATTTTCTGAATTTGCATGTTGGCCTGACTTCTAGGTTGGGGAACTTCCCCTGGATAATATCCTGAAGTGTATTTTTCAGCTTGCTTCCATTCTCCCTGTCTCCTTCTCTTACTCCAATCAGTTGTAGGTTCGGTCTTTTTACGAAATCCCATATTTCTTGGAGGCTTTGTTCATTGCTTTCATTCTTTTTTTTTCTATCTTGCCTGCATGTCTTATTTCAGTAAGGTGGTCTTTAAACTCTGATATTCCTTCCTCCACTTAGTCAATTTGGCTGTTGATACTTGTGTATGCTTCATGAAGTTCTCGTGTTGTGTTTTCCAGCTCCATCAGGTCATTTATGTTCCTCTCTAAACTGGTTATTCTAGTTAGCAATTCCTCTAACCTTTTATCAAGGTTCTTAGCTTCTTTGCATTGGAATAGAACATGCTCCTTTAGTTCATTGTAGTTTCTTGTTACTCATTTTCTGAAGCCTATTTCTGTCAATTTGTCCATCTGATCCTCCAACCAGTTCTGCGCCCTTGATGGAGAGATGTTTCAATCATTTGGAGGAGAAGAGGCACTCTGGCCTTTTGGGTTTTCAGCATTTTTTTTGTTGATTCTTTCTCATCTTTGTGAGTTTGTCTAGTATCAGTCTTTGAGGCTGCTGACCCTTGGATGGGGTTTTTGTGGGGGCCCTTTTTTTGTTACTGTTGATGCTGTTGTTGTTGCTTTCTGCTTGTTTTTCTTTCAATAGTCAGGTCCCTCTTCTATAGGGCTGCTGTAGTTTGCTGAGGGTTAATTTCAGGCCCTATTCATCTGATTTGCATCTGTGCCTTGAGATGTCACTCAAGGAGGCTGGAGAGCAGCAAAGATGGGTGCCTGTTCCTTCTTCTGGGACCTCTGACCTCGAGGGGCACCAATCTGATGCCAGTAGAATTGCTCCTATATAGGGTATCTGATAACCCGTGTTGCAGGGTCTCATCTAGTTGGGTGCCATGGGGGGCAGGACCCATTTAATGAAGCACTTTGTCCCTTGGTGGAGAGGGTGTGTTTCGCTGGGGGGAAACCCACTCACCTGGGATGCCCGGATTCCTCAGACCTACCAGAAGGAGAGGCTAAGTCTGTTGGTCCACAGAGACTGTGGCCACCCCCTCCCCCTAAGGGCTCAGGCCCAGGGAGATCCAAATTCTGTCCCTGAGCCTCCGGCTGGAGATCCTGCAGAGAAGCCCCACCCACCAGGAAGAATGGGTCACGTTTAGACCTGAAGAGGCACTCTGGCCACACACTGCCACAGCCGGTGTATTGAGCTGTGGAGACAAGTCTTGGGACCAAGGTGTCCAGCCTCCCGGGCTTCAGCAGGGGAAAGGCACAGCCTGGAGCTGTAGAAATGAGTGCTGCTCTTCCCCTGCCCAGGAAGCTTAGCATGTTAGGCAGTTGGGTGTCCCAGTGCTGGCTGCTGCCCTTCCCCTAAGGAGCTCAAAGGGCTTAGACAGCAGGCAGCCACAGCCGGTGCTGGTCGCCCCTCCCCCAGGAGTTCCACAGGCTTAAGCAGATTGCAGCTGAGAGACTGTAAGAATCTGTGCCTTCCGGGGTTGGGACGCTAGGCCCTGGTGGCATGGGTTCGCAAGTGGGATCTTCTGATCCATGGGTTGCACAGTTCCGTGAAAAACAGAGTTTCCCCAGCCGGGTAGCATGCTCACTCACGGCCTCCCTTGGCTGCCAGGATGGGGTTCCTCTTCCCCGTTTGGCTCTCAGGTGCGCCCCACACCACACCACTCTTCCTCCTTTCTGTGGCTCATGCCAGCCTTCTAGTCAATTTTTATGAGAGAACCTGGATACCTTGGTGGTCAGTGAAGGATTCACACGTTTATTATTATTATTTTTTTTTTCTGATGGGACCTTCCAAATGGCTCTGCTTCTAGTTGGCCAGCTTGGCCCCACCCCCCTGGGGTTGAGTTCTTAATGTGATTCTCAGCTTGGTTGCTGTTGGTGTATAGCAGGGCTACTGATTTGTGTACATTAATTGTGTATCCTGAAACTTTACTTAATTCATTTACCAGCTCTAGGAGCTTTTTGGATGAGTCTTTAGGGTTTTGTAGGTATAAGATTATATCACAGCAAACAGTGACAGTTTGACTTCCTCTCTTCCGATTTGGATGCCCTTTCTTTCTTTCTCTAGTCTGATTGCTCTGACTAGGACTTCAGTACTATGTTGAATAGAAGTGGTGAAAGTGGGCCTGTTTGTCTTGTTCCAGTTCTCAGGGGGAATGCTTTCAACTTTTCCCTGCTCAGTGAAATGTTGGCTGTGGGCTTGTCATAGATGGGTTTCATTACCTTAAGGTGTGTCCCTTTTATGCTGATTTTGCTGAGGGTTTTAATCATAAAGGGATGCTGGATTTTGTCAAATGCTGTTTCTGTATCTATTGTGATGATCATGTGATATTTGTTTTTAATTCCGTTTATGTGGTGTATCACATTGACTTGTGGATGTTAAACCATCCCTGCATCCCTGATATGAAACCCACTTGGTCTTAGTGGATTATGTTTTTGATATGACACTGGATTTGGTTAGCTTGTATTTTGTTGAGGATTTTTGCATCTATGTTCATCAGGGATATTGGTCTGTAGTTTTCTTTTTTTGCTATGTCCTTCCCTGATTTTGGTATTAGGGTGATGCTGGCTTCATGGAATGATGTAGGGAGGGTTCCCTATTTCTCTCTGTTTTGGAATAGTGTCGATAGGATTGGTACCTATTCTTCTTCAAATGTCTGATAGAATTCAGCTGTGAATCTGGTCCTGGACGTTTTGCTGTTGGCAATTTTTAAATTACCATTTCAATCTTGCAACCTGTTATTGGTTTGTTCAGAGTGTGTATATCTTCCTGATTTAATCTGGGAGAGGTGGTATACTTCATTTATTTATTTATTTTTTTTAGCAAATTAATAGGTGTCAATGAACAGACACTAATGCATGCCATCATAGGCCTCCTATTGGCACCCACAACAAATCACTCTCGGGAACTGCATTCCAGATTTTGTTACTTAACTCCTCCTCTAAGTAACCCTGAAATCTGCAAATGAGAGGAGGAATAGAAAAAAAGTTGAGATTTTCTATTTCCTATCGTGGGTTGAATTAGAATCGCTAGAGGCAGCAGGTTCCACTACCAGGGTCATTTTAATTTCAAATATATTGTACTTACGTCCTTTTTTCTTCTATTAAGAATAAAAGGTGTTATAACAAACAGTAACATTGCTGAGGCAGGGTGTGTAAGCCCGACTCCAGGAGCCAGGTGGGCAGGTGGGCAGGTGGGCAGGTGGGCAGCGGCTGTTGGAGGCGGACCTGCCGCAGTGCTGCTTCCCATGCTGCTTGCAAGGACCCGGGCTGATTCCCACGGGTGCGCGTGACCCAGTCTCTCCAGGCCCAGCGGGCGCACGGGGCTGTGGGCCCTGCGTGTCCTAGGTCACTGCATGGGGCCACAGCCGTCAGTCCCTTCACCGGGTCCCCAGATGGCTTGTCCTGTAGGCTGCAGCTGCGTACTCTCCCCCTAGAGCCTGGCACTGCGGACCCAAGGAGCCGAGGACCGAGCTGCCGCCCTCCTCCCATCTCTGAGGCCTGCCGCGTCCACCGTAGCCTTGGGGGTAGTCTCTGTGCCAGGCCTGGAGCGAGCCTTCCAGGTCCTGCTCTGGAGGTCGTGCTGCCCACTGCAGGCGCACAGAGCGCAGGGCACGGGCCCGCCTCAGCACTGGAGCCTCCTGGCTTGGCACGCCATGCCCTGCCGCCCTGCTTGGACGGCCAGCACTCAGTCTAGGCTTCGTGGCCATGCAGGGCTCTAGACAGTGGCGCTGCAGAGATTCCTGAGGTCGGCTGGGGCCAGGGATTGCCCTAATTACACTTCTCCCTCTGCCCAGTCTCTCCCTGCTACCTGCACCGATACTGACACCAAATGAAGTTCTCGCACTGCGGACTCCCTCTCTGGGTGCCATCAACATTACAGCTAGACTTACTTTCCTATCCACCCTGTATTCTAAGCTCCCTGGGTCAGGGTCTGCTTGTTCTTCACCTGTGTTTCCTGTGGGCCCAGTGGCTGCTGTTGCGCACCTGGGGAGAAGAGACTCCAAGAGGGGACCTCGCTGTGCGCCCTTGGGGTGCGTTTCCTGGCCTTGTCCTCACTACCCTCTGAGGTAGTACAATTAGCTGGATTTGCGGATGATCACACTTAGAGTGATTAAGTAACTTTCCCAAAGACACACAACAGTGTTAGTTTGCTTCTAAGTCATTCTGACTCCAACACACCCATTCTTAACCACTAGACTATTCCATCTCTTGCACGGCGGGCTGCCCAGATCTCTAAAACGTGAACTGAGATTCACTATAGCTGACTTATCCTGAATGTGTGCGTGTACAAAGCAGGGTAAGTTTGTGAAAGCATGAAAGACCTACTGTAGGGGCAGCCAAAGACAAAAATGCTCCTTTTAACAAAATAATGAAATACTAGCACTCCTAGTGCTAGACAAACACTCTCTAGACACGACAGTCAGACTGTCTAGATTTGATCAAAGAAAGTGAAATTTCATCCTCAGGTCTTCAGAAAGGCAATGTTGGAATTTGATTTCATAAAACAAAAAAAAAGATAAAAAAAGGTTCTTCTTTATATTGAACCATAGAAATAGGAATATAGAAATCCATACATAAGTTTCTACCTGTAGAAAATTTATTTCAGCATAAGGTAATAAACACATTTTTAATCTTTGCCTTAAGAAATTCTAAGCCCAATGAATGAATGAAAACAACGCCCCAAATTCCTTCCTCCTCCCCTCGTCCCTGAAACCACTGCACACACAGAGAATCCTCAGGAGGAGACTCATTGGAGATCAGGTTCCAGAGAGGGCACCTCCCTGTCCTTGCCATTTCCCTCACATCCTTCCCAAGGCCTTTGGTGTTTCCAGGCAAACGATGCCAAAATTAACAGGGCCCGAGGTCCCCACTTAAGCAAGGTGCCCTCAGAGGAGGGGATGTTCCGAAGAGGAAGATTAAATCAGCTAGTGAGGATAATGTCACCGTAACTTTGCAACATAAAGTGAAGTGGTATTGAACCATTGCCAATTATCATGTCAAAGGCCTAATTCATTTTGTTTTATCACATTTTCATGGTGCAGTTGTCTCAATGCCTTGTAAAGGAGCTAAGGCTAAATAAATGTTGATTTACAGGGACTAATATAATAGACCAACAGGACTCAGAGAGGCTGTTTTGCTTCACTGGATACATCATACACATTTTCTTTTTTCAAAAGCCCCGCGTCTCCATCTGTACATGATAGACTACAGTAATTTCAAAAGAGCTATTGCAGTCAGTCTATCAGGTAGCTAATATGCATTTTAAAAGTTTTCTAAATATGTGCTCTTATGATAGATGGTACCTGACACATAAATAATTTCTGTTATGAAAGACCCTAAATATACTAAATAAATTTGATGTTCATATTTTAGCTTTGTGTATCCAGCCAGGGGCTCATCATGATTACTTTGGTTGGAAAAATTGCCTTCCTAACACCTTGTCAGCACCAAGCACACATAACTGTATACTACATGCTAGTTTATAACACGGCCTTCCTGGAGCCCTGCCTGCCCTCCTTTGCCCTCACATGCTGATTGGATCTTTTTATAAACAAAGAGCATATATCCAAATATCATCCCTGTCAAAATCAAATTGTTCAATATGGAAATATGTGCATTGTGATAGTACATCCAGAGAGCTGGCCAACAAACAAGGAAAGGTTTTGACAACTCTGGAACGAAAATTAAATTGTCTGATGCTGAACTGGCAATGGGAATCATAATCAGGATGGCGAGATCCAAATTTTATTGTAAACACATTTTCCCCTTTTGTTCAAAACCCACAATATGTTGGCTTTGTCGCCAACCTTGCACCATGGCCAATATAAGGGGGCCCTTGATGTATAGAAGCCATAGCTTACCAAAGCCCTGTCCATAGCCAGGCTGCGGCATTCTATTGTGATTTCCTGCAATTTCTAGTCGTGGATTCCTGCCTCCTCTCTTCATGAGAGCTCTGTTGCAATTATGCCCCAGAGCTCTGTTGCAATTTGCAATTTGCTGGGATATCATGACTGGTTTCATCTTTCTAATACTATATTTATCAAGCCACACCTTTGTTTACAAACTTCAATGAAGATTTTGCACAAATGATGAAGTTCCTATTCCTTCACTTGGCCTTCAAGGCTTTTCAGAATTTGAATTCAACATGATTTTTTCAAGCCCAGCTCCTATTTCCCTGTTCTCTCAGCTACAGGAGAGAATCCATGCTGAGCATTCAAGCTAGTTTGTATGTTGGATGTCCTGCCTTCTCTCAGCTTTTCTACATCTTCCAAGGACTTGTACAGGTTCCTCTGACCAATATTCATTTAAGACAGTTTTGAACACGTGGAACATCTATGTGCCCATCCATGCTGAAAATCTGGAACACACACGCACCCCTCTGTAGGTCTGAAGGAAAGGCAGACACAATCACTGGAACACACACGCACAAGCACCCCTCTGTAGGTCTGAAGGAAAGGCAGACACGATCATTATAATTCAAACGTGGAGGGTGTCCATGGCTCTGACTCAGGGGAGAAAGTGTGTTCTTCTGTTTTGAAAGATAGGGAAGATTTCAGAGAGGGGAAGTGCTTACCAGGGCCTTGAGGAACAAACAGAAGTTCATGAGGAGGACCCAGGTGAGGAGGAATGATGTGACAAGCCAAGGGAAGAGCATGTGCAGAAACATGGAAGCTCAAAGGGGGTGAAGTGGAATGATCCAAGTTCCTTGGAAATGCAGGGGCAGGGGCCAGGCCTGGAGGGCTTTGCAGGTCAGGCTAAGTGGCCTGTGTCTGTAGACACAGAAAACAATGAAAGTGTTTGAGAAGGAAAAATGGCATACTTAGAGAAGTTTCAGAAAGCCAGTGTATGATTATGGGAGGAAAGAATTGGAAGGGGATGGAGCTGAAAGCAGGGAGGTGGCTAAGAATATTCCGAGTGGCAACGTCTTGCAGAGCAGCTCCCCACACTTGGGTTTTTCCTTTCCTCCGTCTAGAGATCTGAGCTTGGGGGGGACCTTTCATTCGGCGCTTTCTCTTCCTTCCTCTTTGGTGATGTCTTTCTTGCTCATTTAGGTCATAGTTATTAGTAGCAATGAAGACAGCAATGAGCGCAAATTTTCTGAGGTCAGGGCTTTGCTCACTTTGTATTTCTTTGTATGATATCCTACAAAGTTCTATAAAAATAGTAGGTTCTAGAAAGTATTTGTGGCTGAAATTAAAGCGAGGTTACTTTGGAAAGCTCTCAATCAGGATGAAATCATAGAGAATTTTATTCCATAGCAAAAACTCTTTAACCATGCATGCTATTTGGAAGTTTACCATTTCATGATAAGACATCAGTTGCATCTAAACAGACTGTAAAATATAAATATGTATGTAAAATATAAATGTGACTATGAGACCGCCTATGAGAGGTGGTGGTGCAGGGAGATGGCTTTAGAGCCTTCCCCTTTGACATTTAAAACCAACTTTAAAACCAATATTGACATTTAAAATTTTCAATTTTCAAACCAATATTTAAAACCAAGGACTCCAAATATTGCTAATTTTACATATTAGTTTGAATTTCCAAAAAAAAAAAAAAATCCTTAGCAGTGGAGAAGCAGTACTGCAACTCTGCATTTGCCTCATGAGCCAAGAGGCTGGCAGCCATCTGGAGGTGCCAGCCTGTCCCGGCTGCTGTGCCCCTCCTCCCTTCATTTTGCTCACAGGCCACAGCTTCTTATGTGGAAAATGTGTTGTGGATTCAAGGTGTCAAGGTCATTCGCAAAGAAGCAACAGAGTACCATTTGGTCCTTCATGCCAGATAATGGAGAAGCGTGACCATGATATACATTTTAAAGAGGCTTCTTTGAGGTTAGAGCTTTGAGATCTGATTCCAGAAGGTGCCTGCTCTTTTTCATTGTGGAATTGAGGCTGATGGGCTCTTTAGAAACTCAACTCATGGACACCCATGTGCAGCATTTGTGTTTTTTGTTGTCTTTACAATAGCAAAGGCTTGGGACCAACCCAAATGCCCATCAATGATAGACTGGATAAAGAAAATGTGGCATATATATACCATGGAATACTATGCAGCCATAAAAAAGAATGAGTTTATGTCCTTTGCAGGGACACGGATGAAGCTGGAAACCATCATTCTCAGGAAACTAACACAGGAACAGAAAACCAAACACTACATGTTCTCACTCATAATTGGGAGTTGAACAATGAGAACACATGGACACAGGGTGGGGAAAATCACACACCAGGGCCTGTTGTGGGGTGGAGGAAAAGGGGAGGGAGAGCATTAGAACAAATATGTAATACATCTGGGGCTTAAAATGGGTTGATGGGTGCAGAAAACCACCGTGGCACATGTATACCTATGTAACAAACCTGCACGTTCTGCACATGTAGCCCAGAACTTAAAGTATAATTAAAAAAACAAAAAGTTGGTGCCATGGTTACCCATTCTGCTCTGGTCCTGGGTCCCTCTCAGATGCTTCCTCATGAAACTTTTTCAGTTGACTGATGTGCCATATGTTTAGTTTTAGGTGAGACTTTTCTTCCTATCTCCAGAGGCTATACTGTGCTTTGTTTCCAGATGTGCTCAGTTTTGTAAAAGGATTTCCCTGAGGTGGGCCACATGCCCTGATGCATTTCATTTTCATGAGAGGTCAACAAGCTGGGAAACCTTAGCTTGTTCCCAGGTAGGAGCTTGCTGAAAGCTGCACAAATCTACTTTTATCACGTTGCAACCTACCATGGCGTGTGTGACCGAATGATGGTATCGTGTTTCCTGGAGAGCTGTCTCACAGTGTTCTTTACATAGCTGACAAGACACTGTTCAGGCCGTCAAGCCCCACATTGTATGGTTTTCCTCAAACTTGTCTGCAAGGGCTGTGTTCTCGGTGTACCTCACGGTGTGTTTTCCTTCCTTCCTCCGGCTGAGATAAATATTTCTCTGCTCAGTTTTTATCTTTCTGACAGAGAAAGAACAAAATGTGTAGTCTGCTATTCATGAAGAAACATGTCCTGTAACAAGAATGAAGTTTAGCAACAGAACGGAAAATAGACAAAAATAAACATATTTGACCTTTGGATTTCTAAGAGAAAAACAAGAAAAGAACCCTCCCGCTTGCCACTCGCTGACTGTGCAAGCTCGAGCACGCCTTTCCTGAGCCTCAGTTTCCTCATCTATAAAGTGGTGACAATAATGCCTGCTCCACAGGTTGCCATGAGAATGAAATGGTCTAAAAATCCTTAGCACACAGTTCCTGGCACATAATTAGGGCTTCATAAAGGTTGACATTATACTCCATTTTCTTTTCCATAGTGGGGAAAAGTGAAACCAAAAATCACCTTTCCTTTAACAGCTTTCATATAATTCTGAGGCAAATGTTTTGAAATATACTTTGGTACAATTTCCATGAGTGTCTAAGAAACCCATACAGCAGCTCAACAGTGATTCATAAAAGGCAGCATGAGGACCACACTTAGAAGCTATGGAGTGCTCATGGAAGGGTGTGTTCCCCAGATCTGCTGAATCAGGATTGCTGATCAATTAATGTTAAGTCTACCTAAACACGAATGTTTGAAAACCAGGGCAATTCAAGGATTGATTTATAGAAATTCATATTAAAAATGAAGACTACAAAGAATTCCATGGCATTATCCGACATTCCATGAAGATGCTTTCAGTGAGCACCCGAAGGTCTTGCTGCCATTGTTCAGCTGACATTGAGACCCCGAGGACGGAAGGCAATGCTGCTATACTGCAAGCCTGCCCGGGAACTGCAAGGAGCCTCAGGATTCTTCCTGATGGAAGATCAATGGCTTCTGACATTTATAAATGGCCGGGAAACGTGTTTACTGACTATAACAGGCACGTTCCTACTTTTTTCCATGTTGAGTTTGTTGGTGAGCAAGAAGCTGTCATCTTCTAGGTTTTGAGCTTTGGCTCAGATTTCAATGAACCAAAGAAGAGGCAGTAAACAATATTAAATTTTTCTTTATTTTTAAAGAAAATAGACACTGACTTAGAAGTGGAATGAAATATAGAAGGCTCAAAAGATAGAGAGCCTATATAGCGTTGCTTTTCTTGTTTTGAAATTAATATATGGACATTATAGGGAGTTTGGAAATTGCATAAAAGTACAAAGAGTAAAATTTTGCCATCCAAGAGATTAACGCTATTAAAATTTTTCTGTTTTGTGTTCTGGGTTTTCTGTTTTGTGTTCTGGGTTTTCTGTTTTGTGTTCTGGGTTTTCTGTTTTGTGTTCTGGGTTTTCTGTTTTGTGTTCTGGGTTTCTATATTTTTACAAAGTTGGAGTTGCGCTGTTTATACTCTTTGGTTATTTGTTTTTGACCTAGAACATATTCATGGGTGTTTTTATAGCATTGAAATTTCTCTTAAACCATGATTTTTCTCAGCTAGCTGGCATTCTATACGGTCATGATTTATTATTTACTTATTTATAGAGAGCACCAATGTTTTATAGGGCTTTTTTCCTTAGAACCTGAATAATATTTCCACTTATTTATGTAGCTGGCAAAGTGTAATTCTTTTCCAGTTCAACCACTGGAATGTTCAAAGCTCCATTTTTAATTTACATGACAGCTCAAATATGACTTTCTAAGACCTGCCACATGACAAGCTTGCACCCACTGGTTCTCTATCCAGCGGCACCAGAGGTGAGGGGGGTGCTTGACCTTGCTCCCTGCTCCTCTTGGTTGACCTGTTCAGCTCCAGCTGAATATAGGAATATAGGTTCCACGTGGCCAGCTTTTGTTTTCCAAAACCAGAAATTCAGATTTTTATAAAACATCTGTTATTATATATTGACCACTATTTACATTTGGAAATAAAATCACTGGGGGCAAGCAAAGTGCATTTGCAGCTGGAGTTGATCCTTTGTTCCTGGCCGGTGTGTCTTCTGCAGGTGGGCCCTCTGGGCATGCTGCTTCCTGCAGAGCCGCCAGTGGAGGGTGAATCTTTCCTGCTCCCACAACCCGTGAGACCTTCGTGCTTTTCGTTTTTGGGGAAATTTTGCTTCCCTCAGACCCTCTATCTCTATAGAGCCTGCCATGTCCCCCAAAAACTCAGCTGCTGGGGGAAGAAGTCAGAGAGACTGGAGAGCCTTTCTTTGTCCTGCCCTGTTGCCCGCCTGCTCCGATGGGAGCAAAGAAACGGGTCACATCTCACAGGAGCATCCTGCCAAGTGATATACTGATAAGCAAGTGAATACGACGGTGGGAAGGCACATGACTGGTTTTGGGTTCCTATTTGCTGCTCACCTTGCTAGGTTTTGCATCCATGGGATCTAATCTTTATCAGAACTCTAAGAGGAAGGTATTCGTGTCTCACTTTACGTGAGAAAGGTGAAGTTCAAATCCATTTAAACTGACTTTCCTGAGGCCACACAGTTCTTGGTGACTGAAGTGGGATTTGGCATCTAGTGTCCCCACCTGCAAAGCTCATGCCCTCTCTTCATGCCTTACTGCTGCCTGCTCTTAGATAAATGTAGCTCACAAATGAAATAATGTCCCAAATGCCGTCCACACTATAACTTGTTGGGCAAATGTTTTTATTATTTCTTGAGGGATGGAATCTGGGAAAATCCTGACTGGAAAGTTGTTGGTGGGGTGGTACTCCCAATGCAGGATAGTAACCTCGGTGCAGGATGGTACCCCCAGTGAAGGAGGGTACACCCTGTGCAAAACAGTACCCCTCATGCAGGATGGTACCCCTGGCAGAGGACAGTACCCCCTGTACCCCCTGCATAGGCCAGTACCCCTGGTATAGGATGGTACCCCCAGTGCGGGGTGGTATACTTGGTGTAGGATGGTGCCCTGGTATAGAACAGTGCCCCCTGTACCCCCTGTATAGGACAGTACCCCGGTATAGGACAGTACCCCCAGTGCACAATGGTATCCTTGGTGTAGGACAATACCCCTGGTGTAGAACAGTACCCCTCATGCAGGACAGTACCCCCTGTACAGGATGGTACCCCTAGTGTAGAATGGTACCCCCTGTGCAGGATGGTACCCCTAGTGTAGAATGGTACCCCCTGTACAGGATGGTACCCCTAGTGTAGAATGGTAGCCCCTGTGCAGGATGGTACCCCTCATGTAGAACAGTACACTGTGCAGAACAGTACCCTCGGTGCAGGACCATACCACCAGTGAAGGATGGTACCCCCTGTGCACGGTGGTACCCCCCGTGCAGGATGGTATCCCCAGTACAGGATGGTACCCCCATGCACGACGGTACCCCCTGTGCAGGACAGTAACCCCCAGGCAGGATGGTACCCCCTCTGCAGGATGATACCCCCCATGCATGACGGTATCCCCAGTGAAGGAAAGTACCCCCCGTGCAGGATGGTACTCCCCATGCATGACGGTACCACCCATGCACGACGGCACCCCCCATGCAGGATGGTACCCCCTGTGCATGACGGTACCCCCATGTGTGCTCATGGCATAGAGGTAGAACAGGGGCTGCTGGCAGGGACCGAGTGGAGAAAGTCGGAGACTGCGGAAGGTCATTGGCCTGGGGTGGCCTGGGCATGGCCAAAGAGAAGCCAGCCACGGGCAAAACAGAAGGAACATGAAGACAAATTAGGGTATTTAATTGTCTTGGTGTGATTTCAGAGCTAACACTCATTTAATACATTTTATTGACAATGATGATGTGTCAGACGCTGTTCTAGGGCCTCAGAACCAAATAAAAAAGGCTCCTGCCCTTGTGGAACCCACATTTTAGTGGCCTCTCCCTCACCTTCCTGCAACTAAAGGCATATTTAAAATATTGTAGCAATTTAGATTCTCCAGATAGCATAGGAAAGGTGGACCTTCCCCGTGGCCTGTACCCAACCCTCAACAGAGACAGGCAATTACCAGCGCCCGGGCAGTTGTCCCACGACCCCAATGGCCCACTCTGATGTAAGAGGCAGAGAAGCCCCGGCAGGGTTTGCTCCGATGACACATGGACTGTGGGGCTTGGTTGGTGAGCGGCTCAGTCCCTGCTGGCGGTCTGGAAATCGCTTCCTTGCATCTTCTAATTATATGTTTTCAGCCAGGAGTTCTGTTCACCACAGTTAGTGCTTTTTTTTTTTTTTTTTTTTGACGGAGTCTTGCTCTTGTCACCCAGGCTGGAGTGCAGTGGTGCAATTTCGGCTCACTGCAACCTCCACCTCCTGGGTTCAAGCGATTCTCATGCCTCAGCCTCCCGAGTAGCTGGGATCACAGGCGTGCGCCACCATGCCCAGCTAATTTTTGTATTTTTAGTAGAGACAGGGTTTCACCATGTTGGCCAGGCTGGTCTCGAACTCCTGACCCCAGGTGATCCGCCCACCTCAGTCTCCCAGAGTGCTGGGATTACAGGTGTGAGCCACCGCACCCGGCCAGTTAGTGCTTCTTCTAGCGGGAATTCTGTTCTGCTGAATTTTGAACATGAATTTCCTGATCATACTGTGATGGTAAGGGGGAAACTGCATTATGATTGTTGGTCAAGTCGTTAGCAATGGTTTAAAAATAAGCACAAGACAGAGGCTGACACTTAAACAATGTGGTCTGAGCACAGGCGTCGCTGAAGTCACATGCTCACGGTTCCTTCTTCCAACTCCCCCCCCCCCTCACTCACTCATAGTCCACCCGTAAAGGCTACGGCTGCAATCCAGAAATGTGGGGCTCTACTGCAGAGCCATGTGGAGGTATGATTGGAATGTCTGGAGGCAGGAGGACCATGGTTCAGCAGCTGTTGCTCAGCTAAGGGAGGCTTCCTCCACCAATGGAAAAGCGCCTCTGCCAGCGGCCCTTCCAGAAGCAATTGCAGAGGTTTTCGCTTTGCATGGCGAGAGGTGAGACAGTGCCGCAGTCCTGCACAGGTAGTCAGGTAGCCAGGCAGTGGGATGCCCTGCAGCGGCCTGGCTGTGGGGGGCCTGGATCTGCCTGGTGGCCTCATCCAATGCTGACTGTGAAGCAGGCTCACGGTGTGCACCTTCAGGTGGTTAGCGAACCCCAGCCTGACATGGGCGAATGCTCAGACCGCGTGGCCATTACAGTATCGCAATCATGATGTCTCAGAGGCTAAAGAAATGGTATTTATGATTCTAACTCCATTCAGCGACGTTCTCACGTTGACTCACTCTGTGCTAAGACCTGGGGGGCTGACAAGAGGAGGAGAGAGATTCCAGGCTTTGGAGTCACAGTGATGGGAGGGGGCTGGTATCCACGTGGGTGTGTAGCAGACATGGTTGGGCGTCCCTGACATTGACTTTCCCCTTCCTACATTGTGGGACCATCCAGAGTTTCACCCTGAACCCAGGGACCAGCCAAAGACCCTCCTTCCCAGGTTCCCTGCAACAAGGTATGACCCTGGCCCTGAGTTCTCCCAGGGATAGAGAGGAAGGGCCATGTCCTCAAGGAGCGAGCATGTCCTCATCCTCTTTCCCTCCTCTCCTGGGGCTGGAAAATGTTTGCTTACTGTGATTCGGCCTTTTGCAAATTAGCTTACTGTGAGAAATGCACAAGCGTATTTTTCCTGTGTCAATAGCAACACAGTGTCCTTTCTTAGGATGATTTTCCCACAAAACAGAGGAGCTGTGCCACATGGTAAAAATGGGAAGGTCAAGGGGTCTCCCTTCTGGGGATGCTCAGGTGGCTCTGCTGGCAGTGGCATGGAATGGGCTGACGCACCTGCACTCCGTGCTAGTGCCATTGGTTACTGCTTCAAGGACTCTTGGACGTGCCTCCAGGTTAATGGACACACTGTGGATAAGAAAAGAAATTGTTTTTCCTTTTTCTGTGTGTGGTGATTTTTTTTGGTGAGTCTTGGATCTGTGACTTGACCTCATCAACATCAGGCTGCCACATCTGAAGCTGGGAACCGTCGCTGGGACCACAGGCTGGTTGGACTGTCTTAGTCGGGTTTCATTTGGAGAGGAAGATGGGGCCGCTCCATCTTCCTGGTGCCTTTCTCCCATGTGGGAATTAGATTGA